>NW_027167765.1:57500-112500 GCF_040954835.1 Lepisosteus oculatus | reverse complement strand
TCATAAGAATATGAGTCCAATATTTTAGAATATAGTCAGAATGACTTCTAACCTTACCTGTGGTGTATTTAATCCCTATTGCTCAATGCATGGTGTACGTACTGCATAGATGTGTCTTGAGAATGAGGAATGGGCCCCTGAGACCGTCATTTACCTGTTTCACAAATGATCGTATTTTAATAGAGATTCTGTTTGGGATTCAGATGTGCATTCGGACAGCAATCCCTTTCAAGAAATGATACGTACTGTCCCTCTCCTTGAAGCGTGCACCCCCAACATTCTTCTTTGCGCATCTGTGAAAGGTAAACTCTTGAGCAAACTCTGAACCAGCTCTAAGGAAACTAATCCGATTAGACGTTACTTTGACTCATCTTTTTACGCTCAGTGCTGGATTGCTCAAACTCCAGCTAGGGTTAGGGTTAGCATTCCCACGCTACTTAGACACTTTGTTTACGCTCAGTCATCCTAGCACTGCACCCCGGGGCGTACGGTATATGGGAATGAGCACACGCTACGAATCGTCTCAATCACTCCCTAGAGTCGTAAGGCACATTGAAGGGTGCACCCCCATCATTAATCGTTGGGCCTCTGTGAAAGGAAAGCTGTTGAGCAGTCTTTGAAACAGCTCGGATGAAACACTTGATTTCTTCCATGTGCATCTGGAGCCCACTTCGTATTTTCACTTCACGCCGCCCAAAGCATTTCTAAAACAGGAGATTCGCGTTTGGGAATGCGCCCTGTCCTACAAATAAAACAGGTCTACGGGTCTGAAACCTGCTCCATGGAAAACAGCTCTGTTGCACTTTTGATCAAAGGGAGATTCGCTGTTCTTACTTTTTGATGACATAACACCCAAAGGGGCTTCTTTGGAGCTGGATTCCAACCAGCATCCTTAAGTTTCTTGGCGGTATCCTTTACAGTGCTCTGTTCGGTCGACAAGGGACTTAAGGGGGCAGCTTTCCTCACACATACAGTGCAATGTACTGTAGTGTTCCCGTTCATTGAATTCGCAGTTCTGCATCAGACCTCTAACTCGTTTCCTTAGCTTGGATTTAAGCCACGAAGCAGGCTTCTACTGTATAAACGTCTAGAGGAATCACAAACTATTTGAGAGGCCACCATCCCAGGGGGAACTGACAAAGTCTATCCCTAAACACCTAGCGCAGTCTCTCGAGAGACAGTCAAAAATCGCTTTCTCCGTTTGCGTTGCAAGTAAGTGAAAACGCGGTCTCAACCCAGAGCCACTTGGCAGCAGCGGCACGTAAATACCGTTACTGTTACTGCTCGATACCGACGTTAGCCTACTATACCATGTTCACCCACCGCTAGAAAATGCACAGCTCTAGAACCGGAGCAAACGACAGGAGGGCCAACGCCGAACGGGCACACGTGTCAGACATGGAGCACGACGAGGATGGGATTCGAACCCATGCGTTCAGAGCACAATAGATTAGCAGTCCTTCGCCTTAAGCCCTCGGCCACTTCGTCGAGGGATCTGGGCTGTCCGGACATGGGTTGGCGCGCTCCAGATGATCTTTTTCTTTTTTTTCCCTCGTACTCGAGGGTCATTTTCCTGTTCCACGTGCGATTTCAACATTTTCCTTGGGAGATGTCAAGCCAGCAAGCCACTGCTGTGGTTCAGTGGCCAGTGTGGAGTTCAGTGGCCCTGTTGTACACAGAAAGCACATTGAGCTCCTTGGACATGAAAAGTTCCAGATAAAAGCCATTTGTCACCCTTTCTCTTGGTGTTGATGTTGCTATTGTATGAAAAGGTGGCAACTTGCTCAGCGAGCAGGCGGAGCACACACCGAATGCAGATGTGTCTGAGTGGTGTGTCCAAGTGGCTGCAAAAGGACAGCTCTCCTGGGGCGCCGTGGCTTAGTTGCTTAAGGCGCCTGTCTAGTAAACAGGAGACCCTGGCTCCAAATCCCAGCGGTGCCATTTTTGTTCTGTCTTCTCGAACAGAACTGGTCATTATGGACAACTGCCTACGGCTAGCCTTAATTAAATGCAAGCATTCATTTCCTGTCTTGAACGACCTGTTTTTCTTAAAATGGATGCAACTTGCAAAACATGAAATACAAACCTTGCTAATCAGAGCTCGCGTCTGGCAAAAAAAAAAGAAGTCAGCAATGTTTTTTTCTTTACCCTTAACCCTGCTAATGGAGAAGAGTTAAGCGACCGAGTCTATGCAGCTTAAACGGTCCGCACGTCGGGTTCTTAGCTGAAAGGGTGGTAAATCACGCTCACCCCAGTCCTTAATCTTTTAAAGAGGATACAAAATTGAACCTAGTCGCCACATCACATACATCCCGTTCAACGATAAAAAGGTAACATCTATCCTCGCTCCAGAGTCAATCTCACGTTGAGGGCATATTTTTTTTTTCACTTTACCATGAGTCGGGCTCGGCTGCACAGAGGCGAGAGCAGAGCAATGAGGTCACGGGGACAGGGGAGTCACACGCTGGCGGTTTAAACACGCGGAGGAAAACTGAGGGATCCACAGTATGTGGACCCTCCGTGCGCCATCAGTCCGCACTCCGGACTCTGAATCCTGCCATCCGAGTTAAGATCTCGGCGGATCTCGGCACAGTTCCTTCTTAAAACGTAATCTGGTGAGCATTTCTAGAATCGTACTTGTATAGATGCAGCCTTTAATGTGTTGCTAGGTTAAAATTGATGACTTCTTGTATTTCAGTAGGCAACTGCCCTCTTGATTTCGGATTTAATTTCTTTATTACAGGGGCGCTTTTATGAAGACAGAGTCATGTTCAGGTACTTTGCTTGATGGAGGAAGCTCATTTCGGACTCTGTGATCTGCTCACCTGGAAAGCTCTGCTGTACTACTACAAGAGAGAAGTAGAGTCTGGAAGAAGGGACAATTTTATGATGCTTTGGAAGATAGTTTTTTTTTTCTTTGAAATCGAAATTAATCAGAATATCAGTGCAAAAGACAAACTCTTGGTTTGGTTTAAAGAGATATGGTTTTAAAACCGACAAAATGTAGAAAACAGGTGTTTCTCACTTTTGGAAAAGAATGGAAAGGGGGTAATATTTTACTAGTTGCAGTGCTGATCTCACTGGGTTACAGTCCTGCAGTGTCACACCAGGGCCAGTGGTGCAATGGATAACGTGTCTAACTACAGATCAGGAGATTGCAGGTTCGACTCTTGTCTGGCTCGGGTCGTTTTTAAACGCATCGGGCTACTCCCTAAGTAGTCTGTGCTACTTACTGCATTGTAATCGTACCCAGTAAGAGATTTCCTTCATGTAAATGAACTGCACCTGACAGCTTTAGAAAAACACCTGGGCTCAGTACGGTGCTGAGAGCTCAGCGTTGCTGTTCTAATTAGCACGCACTGCATCGGCTATGAGCCCGAACTTTTCAATTATGCAAATGAAGATGAGTCGATAAACCACTCGTTTTTCGTATAACTAGACATATATTCATTTGTTACCGATTTCATTCATTGAGCACGGATACAGTAGAGGTACAGCCATTCACTGTTTGACATGTCTGCACTGGTAAAGAACCTACAGAACCTAGCAATCAGAAAACGGGTGAAACTGTCTTTAGACTCAGCATACAGTGCCAAAGCCCCCCATGACCAAATAAAGGCTAACCTCGATAATCAGCCTAAAGAACGCAGACTACAGCAAAACGACTGACTTTGAAAAGGAAATGAACGTCCGGAAGGAGTAGTGGAACTAGCTTGAGATGCTTCTCCGGACCCCTAACTAAAAGCCAGCGAGAACCAGCAGCGGCGTCCACTCCTGTCGAACCGGGATCCTTCCGCAGCCACGCAGCTCGTGGTGTCCTAACCCTCCCGTATCTGATTTTGGACCAAGCACATCAGGGGAGAGCGCGAACGCAGTCCCCCACTACCAGAAATTATGCAGTCGAGATTCCCACATTTGGGGAATTCGCAGGGGTCAGCACAGCCGGAGTGCAATGGCCGAGCCTCGCCCTGGGTGAACCGATTTCGATTTTTAAGAACTTTATTTTCTTTTCACAAAAAAATACAGGAAATCACAAATCAGAAAGCTTTACATTAATATACATACTTAAAACAGTATATATGATCACATCTCATTACATTTTGACACGGTAACAGTTACATAGCAACAATTTTCTTTTTTTCTGGTGCAAATCACATTCTTTATTTAAACATGATAATGTTTTTCACAGTTTCTTGAGATGTTGACCTATGCTCTCTATTTCCCACAGATTTTCTGCTTCCTCCCTCCCTTCTCTCCACAGGTCTCTGAGGTAATAGTTCTCTCGGGTGATGAACAGGGCCAGGCTACCTGCTGCCTTGACTGGGACCTCGATGCCTTTGAACAGCCCCATGTTCCTCACTCTCCACAGGGCGTCTTTCCCACTGTTCACCACGGCCCAGATCCTGTCAAACACGTCAGGAGGAAGCTTGACAGGAGAGATGCCGTATCTAACGAAAGCAGCGGTCAGGGTAAATTGGGGCGAGAGAGCCTGCAACCAATCTTCAAACTGTGCCCAGAAGGCCTTAGCAAAAAAGCAGGACCACAGGAGATGGGTCACAGTCTCCTCCTCGCCGCAGCCCACCCTAACGCAGCGAGGGCTGGGGGTGAGGCCCCTACGGTACAAGAAAGTTCGTACCGGTAAGCACTGGTGGACGACACTCCAGGCTAAATCTCTGTGAATGTTGCACAGAAATTTAGAGGATGTGTGTTTCCACACCTTCCTTGTTTGGGCTGATGTTAAAATGCCCACAGGGGTCTGCCTATTGTTCTGGGGTGCTACGAAATCTTCCAGTTTTTGGACGCTGACATCTCGGAGGGGAATATGGCCAATTGGGTGAGATCTTAGAAAACTTTTAACTGTCCCATAAATTGCAGGGCATGTGTCAGAGAGTGGGACGTCCAGCTTGGGTCTGACACCCCACACTCTGAACACCTCCCTACCTACCCAGAGCCTGGAAAAATAAGTCCAGGTACGCGCTGCAGGTGCTGTTGCAAAGCCTCTCAGCACAGAGGCCAGGAAAATGCACAGCAGCTTCGTAGCAATATCTGGGACAGACTTCCCCCCTGAGGGTAGCGGCCTGTACATTATTTCCCTTCTGAGTCTTTCCTGCTTCCCACCCCATAGAAATTGAAACATCAATCTCCTCAGCACCGCCGCAACACGGTGTGGGATTGGGAAGGTAGAAGCCAGAAAATTCAAGACAGGCAAGAGCTCGGCTTTGATGACCAGCACCTTCCCTGTCATGGTGAGGTCTCGGTCCTTCCATTGCATCAGTTTTTTGTTTAAGATTGGCAATTTGTTCTGCCAATTTACTGTTCCCATCTCTTCTCCAAAATACACCCCCAGGACCTTAATTCTCTTCTCTTGCAGCCTGAGATCATGTCCTTCTTTTGGCTCCCTCCAGTTCTGATAAAAAATCTCACTCTTAGATGTGTTAATTTTTGCGGAGGAAGCCAAAGAGAACCGATCACAGCACTGCAGAGCTCTGCTAATTGAGGCATTGTCAGAGAGGAGCAGGGTGACGTCATCCATGTATAGAGATGTCTTTACCTCTCCTCCCCCACTTCCAGGCACTGGTATCCCATTAATGGCCTGATCCTGGCGCAAGGCACAGGCTAAGGGCTCCATAGCCAAAACGAATAACAAGGGGGATAATGGGCAGCCCTGCCTCACCCCTGAACAGACTTCAAAGGTGCGTGATCTATTGCCATTAACCATGACTCTGCTGTTGCTACCTGTGTACAGCAGGTTAATCCACTTTCTCATGATGGGGCCAAACTTCATGTGCTCAAGTACCGATGTTAAGTACTGCCGGTTTAGGCGGTCAAAGGCCTTTTCTAGGTCTACACCTAAAATGCACAGAGGGAGGGAGCGATCCTCAGAGTACAGACAGACATCCCTCAACAAGGCCAGGTTGTCGCTCATCAGGCGTCCTGCTATCCCACAAGTCTGTTCTTTCCCTACCAGTGAGGCCACTACATTTTGTAGGCGCAGGAAAAGGGCTTTGGACAGGATCTTAGTGTCCACGCCTAACAGGCTGAGGGGTCTCCAGTTCTTTATGTCATTTTTTGCTCCTTTCTTAAACAAGAGAGAGATAGTGCCTTCTCTTAAGGAGTCAGGCAGCAATTCTGTCTTGTAGCTTTCCTCGAATAGGAGCAGTAGCGGATCCTGAAGCAGATCCCAAAAGGTGCAATAAAATTCTTTAGGGAGCCCGTCAGCACCCGGAGTTTTCCCCTTCTGTAAGCTCTCCATAGCCTGTCTCAGCTCTTCTACTGTCAAATCCCTCTCAAGTACTTCCCTATCTTCTTCACTCAAAATGTTTTCTAGCTTTGAGGTAAAAAAATGAATATCTTCATCCTTTACCTCTGTAGAGCTGTACAGTCTTGAGTAGAAGGCCTCGGTGCAGGAGAGGATAGCACTCGGCTCTGTTCTCTCTCGTCCCTCCTCATCAACTACACTTTCCATGACAGTCTTGGAGCCTACCACTTTCCTGAAAAAGAAGCGAGTACACTTCTCATTTTCTTCCAAGAACTGCACTCTGCTTCTTAACAGCACTCCTCGACTACTTTCTTCGGCTATGCTCCGGATGTCCTTTTTTAAAAGGGCGATATCCTCGAGCACATCGAAGCCACTGTGCAGCATCGTGTAGAGACGCTGCAGCTGCCTCTGTTTCCTGGCTAGCACTCCTCTCCGTCTGGCAGCAGCCTTCCTTCCCTCAGCCATGAAAAAGGCCTTTGTCCTCACCTTCACCTCCTCCCACCACTCTCCTACTGACCCGTACAGACACTGCAAGGACAGCCACTGTGATAGTTTCTCCTTGTAGCGGGAAACTACCCCCTCGTTCTCTAGCAGCTTTGTGTTGAGTTTCCAGAGGCCTGGGCCAAAGACAGTCCCGCCCTGGAGTTCCACTCTACACCCTAAAGCCTGATGATCTGAGAAGAAGACAGGCTGAAGAGTGACCCCAACAACTTTCACTCTCTCTGAGACAAAGCAATAGTCAATTCTGGAGCTGCTATTCCTCCCTGACCATGTATATCCTGCTGTTGTGGGATATATACATCTATATGTGTCTGAGAGTTTAAAGTCTTGAACTAAGTTTTGCAGGGCCAGTGAGCTGGAATCCAATTTTATCGGCGAGCTAGACTGCCTGTCTCTGTGCTCTAAGATACAATTAAAATCCCCTCCCACTATCACGTCTGTGCTGCATAACAATAGGGGGGAGAGTGCCTTGAGTAGCTCCACCCTTCCTCCTACGTCAGTAGGGCAATACACATTGATTAGCCGCAGGTTAACGGTCCCCCATTCCACATCCACACACAGCAACCTGCCATCTATGACCCTCTGAATACTTTTCAATTTGAATGCCCATCCTTTGAAAAGAATGGCCACGCCAGAGGCTCTGTTGTTATTGTCCCCTGACCAAACAGAAGGCCCTTTATCCCACCTATCTTCAAAACTTTTATACCTCTCTTGATAGGCTAAAGCACACTCCTGCAACATCAACACATCTCCCTCTCTCTGCTGGAGGTAATCAAAGACAGACTGGCATTTAACTCTGTCATTGATACCTCTTGTGTTAAGAGAAATTATGTTAAGAGCCATATTACATAAGAAAGTGGAACCAGTCTTTACAAAACACATTTCTCTTCGGTCTCACCTGTTACCTTTTTCTTTTTCTTTTTCTTCTTACCAATTTCCTGCCAGCCATCCTCTGAATGAGCCTTCATCAGGGTGGCAGCAGTAAAAGCGTTCACAGAGTCCATTTCAAGGAAGGGGGTAGAGGGAGGGGTGGAGAGGTTCCAGCTGTCCCCATCGCCATGCTCTCCTTCCTCCTCGCTCGGGGAGAAAACAGAGTCATTTTTTCTTTTCCTCAAGTCCAGCTCCTGGGAGCACTGAGGGGAAAGGGGTGCAGCCGATGCACCAGTCTCCTCTTCCCCCTCACCCACCAGCTGCTGCAGATCCTCCGTGATGGACTGGATGGAGGAGAGGAGGGCATCTGTAGCACTTGCAGAGTCTGAGAAAAGCAGCTCCGCTGAATCCTGGGTATCCTCGCTGGACCCGCTCCACCGGGGGGCCCCACACTGGCCCTCGTTCTGAGGAGCAGGAGTGGGGGAGGGGTCCTCGCTGTTCTCGGGGGTTTTCAAACCCTCGTGCTTGTCTGGTGCAGTCTGCGGTTGTGGGGGCGTAGTGGATTTCTCTTCCACCAGCCCCGGAGCCACAGCAGGACTGATCCTGGCTGGAGGCTGAGAGTCTTTGTCCAACAAGGGTTCTTTGTTTGACTTGTTGTTTGCTTTGGATTTTCGGGCCGGTTTGGCTGAAACAAGCACTGCCTCATCCTTTCTCATTTTGAGTTTATTGGCGTAGGCGTGAGGGCAGTTCTTAAAAACGTGTCCTTCCGAGCCACATAAATTGCACTTTGGCAGCATTGAACAGTCAGAGGCTAAATGTCCCTGTTTGCCACAGGTCTTGCAGCATTTCACAGTGCAGGACGATGCCAGGTGTCCCACAGCACCACAGCGCCGACACACCTTTGGTTGTCCCACATAAAACACATAGCCATTGCAGGCGCCCAGCCGGATTGTAGAGGGCAGGTGCCTTAAGCCTCCATTTACGCTGTCCAGTAGCAAGCGAACCTCGAATTTCCTTGCTCCTGTTTTTATACCATCAACATCTCTAACCTCAGTTCCATGGTGGACGGTGCAGTACTGGTTAAGCCAGGTGTGAATGTCCTCCGTCTTTGCCAGTTCCGAGAACATAACAACATGCACCGTTTTCCTCTCTCTCTGTGTCAGAGGCTGCAAGTTGATCTTCTCAAGTGCAGGAACTTTGCCTCTTTTTGCCTCAAACACATCCACGCATTGTTCAAACAGAGGATAGGTAGCAAATACAACCTCAAATGCTTTCTGACCTGGGAGAGCGAAGATGAAATCCAAGTGCCGAGGTTCAAAGCCAAGTTCCTTCTGTAACACTTTTCTGCTGAACTGCATACGATCCATGAAGAGGTCATCCAAGAGCTCAAAACGTGCAGCATTCTTACGGGATCCAAAGGTTGCCATTTCAAAAACCGCAAATCGAACACTGCTTCCAACAAAAGAAAAACAATCCAACTACTCCACCTACAGGCTGATCAAGGTATCTCCCCTGCCAGGTAAGTATGAGTTAAACAGGCCCCTGCAAGCGGCCCGCACCCACAGCACAAATCGCGCAGCCTAGGCCACCTCCTCGCCCCGCACGCCACCGCCTCCTGCTGGGCCCACTCTTTCACACACTCACACGCCACACTAACACTCAAAAGTGTGGGCAAAACGAGAAAACGAGCGCGCTGTTTCCTACACATCTGCAGTCGCCGTTGCGCATTCGCAGCATGTCCCGGGATGCAATTCGGCCTCATTTGCATAACTCCAGACCGGCAGATCGCCACGCAAGCTCGCGACGTGCGCCTGCCACACACCGAACAAACCTTTTCAGCAATTTCCAAAAAACGGGCCTGCTCGCCTGCCCACAAGGCTCCGTCTCTTACCTGCTCTCCAGAGCCTGCTGCCTTCTGTGCTTTTCTCTCGGCACCGCTGCAGCGCACACAACTCCTGCAGCGGGAGGGGGGGAGAAAGTTCCCGCGCTCCGCCGCAGGGAAGGCTCGCTCCGTGCGCACACGTCCTTTCGATGCCAGTCCAACAAGTGCTCCGCATTAGCTGCGTCGGGGCTCCGGCGTGTCGCACCTCACCTCACCTCGCACTGCCCCCTCCTTGAATGTCTGCCGCTGGGCATGCCCCGCTCTCCTCCGCCTTATCTTATCGCGTGTGAGCACCGACAATGGCCACAATGCCGGGGAATGGCACCTGTAAAGTGTTAATTGGGGCACAGGAACAGCCCGTCTCGTCTCGGGGGGGCCGGCTTCAGAGACAATACAGCAAACACAGCGGGGCGGGGGAAGAAGACGACACCACACATGCGGGTACATTCAGCTCCGGCGGGAACGAGACATTTGTCGGTCTTTTCAAGTGCCGAGAGCCGAGCAATCCTTCACTTGTATCGTTTCTCCCCGGTGACTAGGTCTGGCCCTGCGACTCTCGACTGGGCTCACCCCCGGGGCAGCCCAGCAGGTGTGAGCCTGGCCGGCACCCGGATGGGAGATTCCACCCCGGAAAAGCTCCGGTTGCTGCTGCTCCTGCAAGAGGTGTGACTGGGACCAGTAGGGAGCGCTCACCCTGCGGGCTGTGTGGCTCTCTTACGCCCCAGCCTCCTGATGGCGACACTCTGCTGCAAAAACAGGCGCCGTCCTTCGGGGGAGGCGTCAAACCGAGGTCCCGACCCTCCTTGGCCATTAGGAAACCCCAGGGCGTCTCTCAAAAAGAGACGCCGGGGGTGTCCCTCTGGTGTTAGTGCTCCCCTTTACCCATCAGTCGGGGTCTCCTCCTAATCCCCGTCTCACCTGTAACAATCAATGACGAGGCCCCCCTGTCCGTGAGATTTAGTACTCGCGCAAGAGACCGGGGGCAGAGCGCGAACGCGGTCCCCCGCCCCCCACAAAGTGCGCGCTCCGGGTTCCCTCTCGGGGCCCTGCAACACAGCGGAAGGGCAGCGAGAAGGAGCCTCTTGCTCTGATGCCGCAAGGCCACAAGAGGGCGGAGGCGCCGCGCGCCCGGCCGACGTGTTGGACCGGTGCGCTTTACGTGCTGAAATAAACACACGAAAGCCCCGAAATGTTTCCAGAGTGCTGTGCACTGGAAGTTTTTGTCTGGTGAAGACTTGCCTGGTGCTCCTCCGTGCAGATTGTTTGTCCTCCTCCAGTGCGGGACGAGTCAACACAAGGGAGCGCATTCGCCAACATCCAGGCACGCAATACGATTTGGAAAGCAGCTCCTTTCCAAAGAGTGGCACACGAACGATCCTTCAGTCCCGCTCGGGGAGCACGGAACCCCCGCCACACACAGCTTCAAGTAGCGAGTCAGGCGCTGGGGCTTTCGCTTACGGCCACACCACCCTGAACATGCCCGATCTCGTCTGATCTCGGACGCTAAGCAGCGTCGGGCCTGGTTAGTACTTGGATGGGAGACTGCCTGGGAATACCAGGTGCTGTAAGCTTTTGCTCTCCCGGCCAGCAGGGGTCGCCGTTGGTGCCGTAGGCTTTGGGAGGAAAACCTGCAGGATGGAAAGGTGATCTATAGCCTCATCTCTAGAGATGTTTTGTTGCTGTGGCATGTGTGTGACCCATATTCAAAAAAAAAAACCCGTCTGTAAAACGAATATCGAAGCTGCCTCTAAATCTGCAAATGAAGATGAGTCGATAAACCACTCGTTTTTCGTATAACTAGACATATATTCATTTGTTACCGATTTCATTCATTGAGCACGGATACAATAGAGGTACAGCCATTCACTGTTTGACATGTCTGCACTGGTACAGAACCGAGCAATCAGAAAACGGGTGAAACTGTCTTTAGACTCAGCATACAGTACCGAGGCAAGATTCCCACATTTGGAGAATTCGCAGGGGTCAGCACAGCCGGAGTGCAATGGCCGAGCCTCGCCCTGGGTGAACCGATTTCGATTTTTAAGAACTTTATTTTCTTTTCACAAAAAAATACAGGAAATCACAAATCAGAAAGCTTTACATTAATATACATACTTAAAACAGTATATATGATCACATCTCATTACATTTTGACACGGTAACAGTTACATAGCAACAATTTTCTTTTTTTCTGGTGCAAATCACATTCTTTACTTAAACATGATAATGTTTTTCACAGTTTCTTGAGATACTGTCCAATGCCCTCTATTTCCCACAGATTTTCTGCTTCCTCCCTCCCTTCTCTCCACAGATCTCTGAGGTAATAGTTCTCTCGGGTGATGAACAGGGCCAGGCTACCTGCTGCCTTGACTGGGACCTCGATGCCTTTGAACAGCCCCATGTTCCTCACTCTCCACAGGGCGTCTTTCCCACTGTTCACCACGGCCCAGATCCTGTCAAACACGTCAGGGGGAAGTTTGACAGGAGAGATGCCGTATATGATGAAAGCAGCGGTCAGGGTAAATTGGGGCGAGAGAGCCTGCAACCAATCTTCAAACTGTGCCCAGAAGGCCTTAGCAAAAAAGCAGGACCACAGGAGATGGGTCACAGTCTCCTCCTCGCCGCAGCCCACCCTAACGCAGCGAGGGCTGGGGGTGAGGCCCCTACGGTACAAGAAAGTTCGTACCGGTAAGCACTGGTGGACGACACTCCAGGCTAAATCTCTGTGAATGTTGCACAGAAATTTAGAGGATGTGTGTTTCCACACCTTCCTTGTTTGGGCTGATGTTAAAATGCCCACAGGGGTCTGCCTATTGTTCTGGGGTGCTACGAAATCTTCCAGTTTTTGGACGCTGACATCTCGGAGGGGAATATGGCCAATTGGGTGAGATCTTAGAAAACTTTTAACTGTCCCATAAATTGCAGGGCATGTGTCAGAGAGTGGGACGTCCAGCTTGGGTCTGACACCCCACACTCTGAACACCTCCCTACCTACCCAGAGCCTGGAAAAATAAGTCCAGGTACGCGCTGCAGGTGCTGTTGCAAAGCCTCTCAGCACAGAGGCCAGGAAAATGCACAGCAGCTTCGTAGCAATATCTGGGACAGACTTCCCCCCTGAGGGTAGCGGCCTGTACATTATTTCCCTTCTGAGTCTTTCCTGCTTCCCACCCCATAGAAATTGAAACATCAATCTCCTCAGCACCGCCGCAACACGGTGTGGGATTGGGAAGGTAGAAGCCAGAAAATTCAAGACAGGCAAGAGCTCGGCTTTGATGACCAGCACCTTCCCTGTCATGGTGAGGTCTCGGTCCTTCCATTGCATCAGTTTTTTGTTTAAGATTGGCAATTTGTTCTGCCAATTTACTGTTCCCATCTCTTCTCCAAAATACACCCCCAGGACCTTAATTCTCTTCTCTTGCAGCCTGAGATCATGTCCTTCTTTTGGCTCCCTCCAGTTCTGATAAAAAATCTCACTCTTAGATGTGTTAATTTTTGCGGAGGAAGCCAAAGAGAACCGATCACAGCACTGCAGAGCTCTGCTAATTGAGGCATTGTCAGAGAGGAGCAGGGTGACGTCATCCATGTATAGAGACGTCTTTACCTCTCCTCCCCCACTTCCAGGCACTGGTATCCCATTAATGGCCTGATCCTGGCGCAAGGCACAGGCTAAGGGCTCCATAGCCAAAACGAATAACAAGGGGGATAATGGGCAGCCCTGCCTCACCCCTGAACAGACTTCAAAGGTGCGTGATCTATTGCCATTAACCATGACTCTGCTGTTGCTACCTGTGTACAGCAGGTTAATCCACTTTCTCATGATGGGGCCAAACTTCATGTGCTCAAGTACCGATGTTAAGTACTGCCGGTTTAGGCGGTCAAAGGCCTTTTCTAGGTCTACACCTAAAATGCACAGAGGGAGGGAGCGATCCTCAGAGTACAGACAGACATCCCTCAACAAGGCCAGGTTGTCGCTCATCAGGCGTCCTGCTATCCCACAAGTCTGTTCTTTCCCTACCAGTGAGGCCACTACATTTTGTAGGCGCAGGAAAAGGGCTTTGGACAGGATCTTAGTGTCCACGCCTAACAGGCTGAGGGGTCTCCAGTTCTTTATGTCATTTTTTGCTCCTTTCTTAAACAAGAGAGAGATAGTGCCTTCTCTTAAGGAGTCAGGCAGCAATTCTGTCTTGTAGCTTTCCTCGAATAGGAGCAGTAGCGGATCCTGAAGCAGATCCCAAAAGGTGCAATAAAATTCTTTAGGGAGCCCGTCAGCACCCGGAGTTTTCCCCTTCTGTAAGCTCTCCATAGCCTGTCTCAGCTCTTCTACTGTCAAATCCCTCTCAAGTACTTCCCTATCTTCTTCACTCAAAATGTTTTCTAGCTTTGAGGTAAAAAAATGAATATCTTCATCCTTTACCTCTGTAGAGCTGTACAGTCTTGAGTAGAAGGCCTCGGTGCAGGAGAGGATAGCACTCGGCTCTGTTCTCTCTCGTCCCTCCTCATCAACTACACTTTCCATGACAGTCTTGGAGCCTACCACTTTCCTGAAAAAGAAGCGAGTACACTTCTCATTTTCTTCCAAGAACTGCACTCTGCTTCTTAACAGCACTCCTCGACTACTTTCTTCGGCTATGCTCCGGATGTCCTTTTTTAAAAGGGCGATATCCTCGAGCACATCGAAGCCACTGTGCAGCATCGTGTAGAGACGCTGCAGCTGCCTCTGTTTCCTGGCTAGCACTCCTCTCCGTCTGGCAGCAGCCTTCCTTCCCTCAGCCATGAAAAAGGCCTTTGTCCTCACCTTCACCTCCTCCCACCACTCTCCTACTGACCCGTACAGACACTGCAAGGACAGCCACTGTGATAGTTTCTCCTTGTAGCGGGATACTACCCCCTCGTTCTCTAGCAGCTTTGTGTTGAGTTTCCAGAGGCCTGGGCCAAAGACAGTCCCGCCCTGGAGTTCCACTCTACACCCTAAAGCCTGATGATCTGAGAAGAAGACAGGCTGAAGAGTGACCCCAACAACTTTCACTCTCTCTGAGACAAAGCAATAGTCAATTCTGGAGCTGCTATTCCTCCCTGACCATGTATATCCTGCTGTTGTGGGATATATACATCTATATGTGTCTGAGAGTTTAAAGTCTTGAACTAAGTTTTGCAGGGCCAGTGAGCTGGAATCCAATTTTATCGGCGAGCTAGACTGCCTGTCTGTGTGCTCTAAGATACAATTAAAATCCCCTCCCACTATCACGTCTGTGCTGCATAACAATAGGGGGGAGAGTGCCTTGAGTAGCTCCACCCTTCCTCCTACGTCAGTAGGGCAATACACATTGATTAGCCGCAGGTTAACGGTCCCCCATTCCACATCCACACACAGCAACCTGCCATCTATGACCCTCTGAATACTTTTCAATTTGAATGCCCATCCTTTGAAAAGAATGGCCACGCCAGAGGCTCTGTTGTTATTGTCCCCTGACCAAACAGAAGGCCCTTTATCCCACCTATCTTCAAAACTTTTATACCTCTCTTGATAGGCTAAAGCACACTCCTGCAACATCAACACATCTCCCTCTCTCTGCTGGAGGTAATCAAAGACAGACTGGCATTTAACTCTGTCATTGATACCTCTTGTGTTAAGAGAAATTATGTTAAGAGCCATATTACATAAGAAAGTGGAACCAGTCTTTACAAAACACATTTCTCTTCGGTCTCACCTGTTACCTTTTTCTTTTTCTTTTTCTTCTTACCAATTTCCTGCCAGCCATCCTCTGAATGAGCCTTCATCAGGGTGGCAGCAGTAAAAGCGTTCACAGAGTCCATTTCAAGGAAGGGGGTAGAGGGAGGGGTGGAGAGGTTCCAGCTGTCCCCATCGCCATGCTCTCCTTCCTCCTCGCTCGGGGAGAAAACAGAGTCATTTTTTCTTTTCCTCAAGTCCAGCTCCTGGGAGCACTGAGGGGAAAGGGGTGCAGCCGATGCACCAGTCTCCTCTTCCCCCTCACCCACCAGCTGCTGCAGATCCTCCGTGATGGACTGGATGGAGGAGAGGAGGGCATCTGTAGCACTTGCAGAGTCTGAGAAAAGCAGCTCCGCTGAATCCTGGGTATCCTCGCTGGACCCGCTCCACCGGGGGGCCCCACACTGGCCCTCGTTCTGAGGAGCAGGAGTGGGGGAGGGGTCCTCGCTGTTCTCGGGGGTTTTCAAACCCTCGTGCTTGTCTGGTGCAGTCTGCGGTTGTGGGGGCGTAGTGGATTTCTCTTCCACCAGCCCCGGAGCCACAGCAGGACTGATCCTGGCTGGAGGCTGAGAGTCTTTGTCCAACAAGGGTTCTTTGTTTGACTTGTTGTTTGCTTTGGATTTTCGGGCCGGTTTGGCTGAAACAAGCACTGCCTCATCCTTTCTCATTTTGAGTTTATTGGCGTAGGCGTGAGGGCAGTTCTTAAAAACGTGTCCTTCCGAGCCACATAAATTGCACTTTGGCAGCATTGAACAGTCAGAGGCTAAATGTCCCTGTTTGCCACAGGTCTTGCAGCATTTCACAGTGCAGGACGATGCCAGGTGTCCCACAGCACCACAGCGCCGACACACCTTTGGTTGTCCCACATAAAACACATAGCCATTGCAGGCGCCCAGCCGGATTGTAGAGGGCAGGTGCCTTAAGCCTCCATTTACGCTGTCCGGTAGCAAGCGAACCTCGAATTTCCTTGCTCCTGTTTTTATACCATCAACATCTCTAACCTCAGTTCCATGGTGGACGGTGCAGTACTGGTTAAGCCAGGTGTGAATGTCCTCTGTCTTTGCCAGTTCCGAGAACATAACAACATGCACCGTTTTCCTCTCTCTCTGTGTCAGAGGCTGCAAGTTGATCTTCTCAAGTGCAGGAACTTTGCCTCTTTTTGCCTCAAACACATCCACGCATTGTTCAAACAGAGGATAGGTAGCAAATACAACCTCAAATGCTTTCTGACCTGGGAGAGCGAAGATGAAATCCAAGTGCCTAGGTTCAAAGCCAAGTTCCTTCTGTAACACTTTTCTGCTGAACTGCATACGATCCATGAAGAGGTCATCCAAGAGCTCAAAACGTACAGCATTCTTACGGGATCCAAAGGTTGCCATTTCAAAAACCGCAAATCGAACACTGCTTCCAACAAAAGAAAAACAATCCAACTACTCCACCTACAGGCTGATCAAGGTATCTCCCCTGCCAGGTAAGTATGAGTTAAACAGGCCCCTGCAAGCGGCCCGCACCCACAGCACAAATCGCGCAGCCTAGGCCACCTCCTCGCCCCGCACGCCACCGCCTCCTGCTGGGCCCACTCTTTCACACACTCACACGCCACACTAACACTCAAAAGTGTGGGCAAAACGAGAAAACGAGCACGCCGTTTCCTACACATCTGCAGTCGCCGTTGCGCATTCGCAGCATGTCCCGGGATGCAATTCGGCCTCATTTGCATAACTCCAGACCGGCAGATCGCCACGCAAGCTCGCGACGTGCGCCTGCCACACACCGAACAAACCTTTTCAGCAATTTCCAAAAAACGGGCCTGCTCGCCTGCCCACAAGGCTCCATCTCTTACCTGCTCTCCAGAGCCTGCTGCCTTCTGTGCTTTTCTCTCGGCACCGCTGCAGTGCACAAAACCCCTGCAGCGGGAGGGGGGGAGAAAGTTCCCGCGCTCCGCCGCAGGGAAGGCTTGCTCCGTGCGCACACGTCCTTTCGATGCCAGTCCAACAAGTGCTCCGCATTTGCTGCGTTGGGGCTCCGGCGTGTCGCACCTCACCTCACCTCGCACTGCCCCCTCCTTGAATGTCTGCCGCTGGGCATGCCCCGCTCTCCTCCGCCTTATCTTATCGCGTGTGAGCACCGACAATGGCCACAATGCCGGGGAATGGCACCTGTAAAGTGTTAATTGGGGCACAGGAACAGCCCGTCTCGTCTCGGGGGGGCCGGCTTCAGAGACAATACAGCAAACACAGCGGGGCGGGGGAAGAAGACGACACCACACATGCGGGTACATTCAGCTCCGGCGGGAACGAGACATTTGTCGGTCTTTTCAAGTGCTGAGAGCCGAGCAATCCTTCACTTGTATCGTTTCTCCCCGGTGACTAGATCTGGCCCTGCGACTCTCAACTGGGCTCACCCCCGGGGCAGCCCAGCAGGTGTGAGCCTGGCCGGCACCCGGATGGGAGATTCCACCCCGGAAAAGCTCCGGTTGCTGCTGCTCCTGCAAGAGGTGTGACTGGGACCAGTTGGGAGCGCTCACCCTGCGGGCTGTGTGGCTCTCTTACGCCCCAGCCTCCTGATGGCGACACTCTGCTGCACAAACAGGCGCCGTCCTTCGGGATAATTGAAAAGTTCGGGTCATAGCCGATGCAGTGCGTGCTAATTAGAACAGCAACGCTGAGCTCTCAGCACCGTACTGAGCCCAGGTGTTTTTCTAAAGCTGTCAGGTGCAGTTCATTTACAGTACGCCCCGTGTCTCAACGGTAGGACGGAGTCAAATACTGCCTCGACACGCAACAGCATTATAATAAACCGCAGGACTTGAGGGCTGTTCTCTTTGAATGTTCCAAGGCATTCGTAAGAGCGTAGGTCAAGGGCCATTCGTGCATCTCCTGTAACTCGAGTAAAAATGCTATTCAAAGTGCAGTGACTGAAATCGTCGTCCACATGTCTCCGTTGTTGATTTCTTTCTGTCTAAGAAAGTTCTATTTTCATGTCCGAACGGGGAGACTTTATCATTCCAACTTGAAGCCACCCTTAAGTACTCTGAGGTGTGTGTCTGCTTACACGTATGGCGTAAAAGGTTTCTTAAACGGAGAGCGAACTTGAAAAAAGTTGCCGCCGCCTCGCACTCCCTGTTCGATTGTAGCAAGAAGCCAACAGCTGGCGTATTTACTGTAATCGTGGCCGAGTGGTTAAGGCAACAAACTTGAGATCTGTTTGGGTCTCCCTGCGCAGGTTCAAATCCTGCCGACTATGGTGTCCTTTGCATTTGCTCTCGTGCGTGCATGAAAAAGGACCAGCGCTGTTTTGTTTTCGCTGGGACCTTTAACACTCTAAATCGCCTAGACCCACTGCCTTGGAAATCGATTCTTCAGCACCCACGAGTGACGCTTTGCAGCTGGACGCAGATAACGATGCTTTTCTGCAACGAGCTTTCCAGCTGAATTTTCTCGGCAGCTCCATACTGAACCTGTTCTCCATTGCAACATAGCGGAGGCTCGTCACGTCTATAGCAAGGCTGTGTAGGACCGCATACGCCACAGTGACTTGTACACAGACCACATGAAAGGCAAGCAAAATACACTTTTAAAATTCCAAAGACTCACAAGGTCAGAGGAACAGCGATGACCTGAACAGATCTGTTACAGAAGTCTAGGTTGACCTTTTTAGAGCTGTAATTGCATTTTTGTTTAATAGAAGATCAAATCTACTCGCATGTACCAGCACCTTACAGTTTATTGATGTTAATTCTATTTAAGTAATAAGATTGCTAACGATGTTGGACTTTAGCCAGTGTTTTTTAGAACAAATTGCTTACTCTTCTGTAAGGAATACGCAGTACGTGCCTTTGTCAGTCATTGCTCACCATACCTGTAACTTTCTTATCTAACTCACTTCCTCAAATGGTGAAGGTCCACAAACATAAATGAAAAAAAAACCCTTGTTGTAGATGAGGTGCACAAAAAAGCAGCCCCTGATAGTGTATAACACATTTATACTATTGCAGAGACACATGTAACATATATATATACTGTATATATATATGAAACAGAAATAGAAACAGAAACAGGAATCGCTTACTCACCTGGAGAATCTCTGTAGGAATATCTAGCATTTATCAATGGAAATAAAAGCTGCTTTAATACAGTGCATGTTCAAACTCAAACCCTCAGCTGCTGTTCTTGTTTGTTTTGGGACAAATTGCAACTGAGCATCGCATGAGCCGGTACGTACCCTTATCTGTTAGGGAATTTCAAGGGAGGAGTTAGATCAGAATGGGTAGGCTGCAAAACAACAAGTAAAGATTTATTCCAAGATGAAACGTTGTGGCGGTTTTCTTATCTTTTCAGCATGGACTAAACTTTTACGTGTTCCTTATATGCTATATATGTATATATTAGAACCAATGTCGTTCTTAAAAACTAACATGAAATTGTCAGGGACATTCAGCTATATACAAAGACGAGACAGACAAAGTAATAATTCTATATTAACGTGGCCTACATATTGACGCAATGATCGAACTAACTGACATGTTCTGATTCAGATCCCCTGCAGTTCATGCCAATTAGAACAATAGCAATGCTG
This sequence comes from Lepisosteus oculatus, assembly GCF_040954835.1. Lineage (NCBI taxonomy): Eukaryota > Metazoa > Chordata > Actinopteri > Semionotiformes > Lepisosteidae > Lepisosteus > Lepisosteus oculatus. The sequence goes on along the minus strand of NW_027167765.1, from coordinate 92,682 downwards.
AGTCCTCCCCACCCTACTGAGCACAAATTCAGCTGCTCTCCAGTTCTGTTCTGCATGTTTTTTCATTGCAATTGAGCTCGGAGCTGGAGATGATCTCCATACAGTTCTGTGTTCACCAGCCCGCACTTGCGTGCTAATTTACGGGTTGTGGCAAATGCTTTTCTATAGTTCATATACATGACGGCAACCTGTTACCGAGGAACCTGAGAGGTTTAAAAGCCTCACGAGCCAGGAAGGACTCGAACCTACAATCTTCTGATGCGAAGTCAGACGCGTTATCCATTACGCCACTGGCCCATAGAACATGCACTTACACTCCACCACAGAGAGCTCTACACTGCTACCAGTAGTACACTTCCCCATCTAAATTTTCACAGCAAGAAACTTGTGTTTCCTACTATTTTTATCAGGTTTAAAATATCATCTCCTTAAAACAGAAAAAGTGTTGATGTGTCGTGCTGAAATTCCGATTGATTTTGAATTCAAAGAAAAAAGGTTTTCTTCCAAAACACCATGAAATTGTCACATCTTGCAGACAATAGGTGTATTCCATGTTGAAAAGAGAAGAAAGAAAACCATGGAGCCTTTTACAGGTGTGAGGCTTCTTCAGGTGTGAGAAGACCTCACAGTCGAAACGCTGTGTTTCCGTTCTTCTCTTTTCAGCATGCAATAAACCTAGTACTTGTTCCTTTGCAGCCGAGGCATGCTGACGTAGCTACCCAGCTGAACATCTTGCAGACTCTACAGTACTTCTCTCCTGTAGAAGTAAAGCAGGGCTTGCTGGGTGAGCTTTTGCTCCGGTAAATTAGGTCACGTGTCATGTTAAATCACTTCTTCTAAACACAACATTTGCTGGTGCTAGCTTTCCCCATGAAAAGAGACATTTCCCTTACAGTACATGACATATCGTTTTTTTTTTCTATCAATAAGTATAGAAATAAAACAAAAGAAAAAATGTTGTCGCCAAAGAATGCAGCTCTGTCGCCTTGGGGAGGTGTCAAGGGCATTGAGCTCCATGAGAAGTGCCAGATAAATGCCATTTCTCATCATTTCTCTTGGCGTCAGTTCTGCTATTAAATGGGAAAGAGGCAACGGGCTCAGAGATTATGTTAAGTGCACACCGAGCGCAGATGTGTCCAAGTGTCTGTAAAAGTGCGGTGCTCCCTAGTGGCTTAAAGTGCCTGCCTAGTAAGCAGGCGATCCTGGGTCTGAATACCAGCTGTGCCTCTCTCCGTGTCTTGTTGTGCCAAATGTATCATTTCAGACAAACATGTACAGCTTGGTTCAGTTTAATGCAAGAATGCATTTCCTTTCTGGAATAACTTGTTTCTGAAGAAATCCATACATTTTGTGAAAGATGAAATCAATTTCTTGGTTGTCAGTGAAAAAATATTGCTGGCTACAAGAAGCGCAAACGATTGTTTTCTTTGACCATAAACCTGCAAATGTAGGGAGCACAAGCGGCCGTCAGTCTCTGTGGAGCAATCGGTTAGTGCATTTGGCTGTTAACTGAAAGGTTGGTGGTTCAAGCCCCTCTGGTATGGGTGTCTCAGTTTTTCCAATGTAAACATCATCACCATCGCTAAAGAAGATGGCGCAGAAGGCTCCACAGCCAAAACGTTGTGCTTCTTTTTTTCTCTTTTCAGCATGGAGTAAACCTTTGCTTTATCCTTTGCAGCCTAAGCATGCTGATGCAGCTACCTTTCTCTTAACGCGCCTCAATCATTATTCACCAAAACGATCAGCAGAATAAGTCGCCTTTGTGGTGATGTCACTCCTCTGCTTCACAAATGTCCTTAGTGACGGGCCATTTCTTTCTGCCATTTTTCCGGAGCGGTTATTGATTGCTCCATCATTTCCCTCTTACTTTCCATCACTAGATTGAAAAAAAAAACAGAAACAGGCTGACAGGACGACAATCAAATTGCAAAAACTCATCAAAGCACTCGATAGAGTATTTGAATCCACAAGTAGCTACGAGCAACTTTGTCTTGGCTTGCATGAATGTCGGAAAATGTCAAAAAGAAAAAGATGGTGGCTTTTTCATATTCGTTCTTTTATTTTTAGCTCGTTGGCTCTTCTGTCCATTGTCCTCCTGCCTGGCTCTTGACCTGTGACTGTCTGAACGCACACAGTAGACTTTCATGCGGGGGATTTGTCCTGAGCCTCTGTGAAAGACCCACCCACCCCCATAAATAACTGCTCTAGAAACACATGAATGCAAAACTAAACCACAGCTTAAAGAGGACCTTGTCATGACCGCCAGGCAGTTAAGACCAACTCTTAAGCAATCTAAACAGCACCAGCAGCGGGTGATTATTAACAAACGCCGCCGCACGAGTTAACCCACCTGCACACACTCCACCGTGCGGTACGCAGTGCTATTTTTACCATCTTTACCTGCTTCCCGCTGGTATTGAGTCTACTCCTTGAGAGCTCTTCCTGGCGTTTTTTCCATTACCTCGTTTATTCTGGATATTGGACTCTCCTTCTGCCTTTTCGACTTTGGACCTCACCTCTCACCTCGGACTGTTTGCCACCAGTGTTCTCCCTGGATTACGACTTACCTTACGCCTCTTGACCACGAAACAAAGCAAAGCAGAGCAAAACAAAATGAACAAACGAAAACCCTCACGTCCCGCACTTGCATATAACGCCGTTACTTGCCCAAGCGGTATTGTACGTCATCCTAGCACTGCACCCCGGGGCGTACGGTATATGGGAACGAGCACACGCCACGAATCGTCTCGAATCACTCCCTACAGCTGTAAGGCACCTTGAAGCATGCACCCCCAACATTCTTCTTTGCGCATCTGTGAAAGGTAAACTCTTGAGCAAACTCTGAACCAGCTCTAAGGAAACTAATCCGATTAGATGTTACTTTGACTCATCTTTTAAGGGACCCTTGTTAATTGGAGAAATCAATGATTTCGAATGAATTCTGTATGCGTTAAAAGACAGCTATACACAGAAAACATGCAGGACACTGCTCATGATGTTTCCCGAGCCGAAACACAGTGCGTTTTTTCAAGCCATTTGACAAAGCCCACCCACTGAAAACTGCAGCAGATCGTGTAAAGACGTTCAACTTTGTAACTACTGCACGCACGGGAAGCAGAATAAATTCCTCTTTTCAAACTGTCAAAGGTTTGCTTTCCGAACGCCGCAGGACATTGCACAATCTCTTTTGAACGGGGACAAACGATTTCTTATGGGGCGCAGTAAGTACTGTTACTGTCACTGCTCGATACCGACGTTGGCCCACTATACCATGTTCAGCCACCGCTAGAAAATGTATGGCTCTAGCACCAGAGCAAACAACAGGAGGGCCAACGTCGAACGGGCACACGTGTCAGACATGGAGAGCGATGAGAATGGGATTCAAACCCATGTCTGCAAAGCACAATGGATTAGCAGTCCATCGCCTTAACCACTCAGCCACCTTGTCAATGAAACTGGGCTGTCCGGACATGGGTTGGCGCGCTCCAGATGATCTTTTTCTTTTTTTTCCCTCGTACTCGAGGGCCATTTTCCTGTTCCACATTCGATTTCAACATTTTCCTTAGGAGATGTCAAGCCAGCAAGCCACTGCTGTGGTTCAGTGGCCAGTGTGGAGTTCAGTGGCCCTGTTGTACACAGAAAGCACATTGAGCTCCTTGGACATGAAAAGTTCCAGATAAAAGCCATTTGTCACCCTTTCTCTTGGTGTTGATGTTGCTATTGTATGTAAAGGTGGCAACATGCTCAGCGAGCAGGCGGAGCACACACCGAATGCAGATGTGTCTGAGTGGTGTGTCCAAGTGGCTGCAAAAGGATAATGCTCCTGGGGCGCCGGGGCTTAGTTGGTTAAAGTGCCTGCCTGGTAAATAGGAGATCCTGGGTTCGAATCCCACCGGTGTCTTCTTTGTTCTGTCTTCTCAAACAGAACTGGTCCTTACAAACAACTGCCTACGGCTAGACTTGCAAGTATTCATTTCCTGTCTTTAACCCGACTTGTTTTTCTTAAAATGGATGCAACTTGCAAAACATGAAATACAAACCTTGCTAATCAGCGCTGGCGGCTGGCAAAAAAAAAGAAGTCAGCAATGTTTTTTTTCTTTAACCTTAACCCTGCTAACGGAGACGACTTAAACGACCGAGTCTATGCAGCTTAAACGGTCCGCACGTTGGGTTCTTAGCTGAAAGGGTGGTAAATCACGCTCACCCCAGTCCTTAATCTTTTAAAGAGGATACAAAATTGAACCTAGTCGCCACATCACATACATCCTGTTCAATGATAAAAAGGTAACATCTATCCTCGCTCCAGAGTAAATCTCACGTTGAGGGCATCTTTTTTTTCACTTTACCGTGAGTCGGGCTCGGCTGCACAGAGGCGAGAGCAGAGCAATGAGGTCACGGGGACAGGGGAGTCACATGCTGGCGGTTTGAATACGTGGAAGATCACTGAGGGATCCACAGTATGTGGACCCTCCGTGCGCCATCAGTCCGCACTCCGGACTCTGAATCCTGCCATCCGAGTTAAGATCTCGGCGGAACCTGAGGCGCAGTTCCTTCTTAAAACGTAATCTGGTGAGCATTTCTAGAATCGTACTTGTATAGATGCAGCCTTTAATGTGTTGCTAGGTTAAAATTGATAACTTCTTGAACTTCAGTAGGCAACTGCCCTCTTGATTTCGGATTTAATTTCTTTATTACAGGGGCGCTTTTATGAAGACAGAGTCATGTTCAGGTACTTTGCTTGATGGAGGAAGCTCATTTCGGACTCTGTGATCTGCTCACCTGGAAAGGTCTGCTGTACTACTACAAGAGAGAAGTAGAGTCTGGAAGAAGGGACAATTTTATGATGCTTTGGAAGATCATGTTTTTTTTGTCTTTGAAATCGAAATGAATCAGAATATCAGTGCAAAAGACAAACTCTTGGTTTGGTTTAAAGAGATATGGTTTTAAAACAGACGAAATGCAGAAAACAGGTGTTTCTCACTTTTGGAAAAGAATGGACCGGGGGTAATATTTTACTAGTTGCAGTGCTACAGTGTCACACCAGGGCCAGTGGTGCAATGGATAACGCGTCTGACTACGGATCAGAAGATTGCAGGTTCGACTCCTGTCTGGCTTGGGTCGTTTTTATACGCATTGGGCTACTCCCTAAGTAGTCTGTGCTACTTACTGCATTGTAATCGTACCCAGTAAGAGATTTCCTTCATGTAAATGAACTGCACCTGACAGCTTTAGAAAAACACCTGGGCTCAGTACGGTGCTGAGAGCTCAGCGTTGCTGTTCTAATTAGCACGCACTGCATCGGCTATGAACCCGAACTTTTCAATTATTCCGATCAGTAAGTCAACACGTAGTCCACATGAACGGTAGAAATATTCTCTTGTCTGTCTCTTGTTTGTATAGAACTGAATGTCCCTGACAATGTACTGTTAGTTTTAATTGAAGAACGGCATTTGTGTTCAAATATACCAGACAAGTTTACGTAACTGCCCATGCGACACTCAGTTGTAATTAGTCAAGAAATAAAGTCGAACAACAGCTGCGGGTTTGATTCTGAACGTATGAGATTGCAACGCCTTTTACTTCCATTGACAAATGATAGAGATTCGAAGAGAGATCCTTCAGACCAGCAAGCAAACCCACGGCTATTTCGGTTTTCTATCTAGGCAACGTTGGTGTCTGCAATAGCATACATGAAAGCGTGCTGCAATTTCTGTGGCTACATTTGTTGCACGTCATGCACAGTAAGAGTGTTTCTAACACCAAATAAAAAGTCAACAATTAGCGATCACGCCTTCTCCTCAGTTAACCCACTGAAACCCTTGCTGTTAACAGTTCTTTACTGCGTGCTTTAGGAGCACCTACATATCGTGTCGGTTCTTTCAGCTTTATTCATTAGGTTTTCAAAGGCATAAGCAGAGCACCAGAGGTGCGAAGGCAAAGTGTGTGGTTATCTGAAGAATTGATGTCCATGGCAGCGGGTCCAAGCAATTTCGCATTGTTATAGTACCAGGAAAGGAGAAGCGGCACTTCGCCTCTGCCGCACAGGCACAAAGCGACGTGCGGCAAACGCCGGAGTCGGCAGGTTTCGAACCTGCGCGGGGAAGCTCTAACGCATTTCGAGCCCATCGCCTTAACCACTCGGCCACGACAAAAGCGAGCCCATCGCCGCCGCATTCCTCCTATAATCAAACACGGACTGCGAGGTGGCTGCGGAAACCTTTTTAAAGTTGCTCTCCGTTAAAGAAAAATACCTTTCACAAGATACGTGCCGGCAGACAGACACGCCTCAGAGGGTTTAAGGCTGGCTTCACGTTCAAATGATAAAGTCCCCCCGTCCGGATGTCAAAATGCAACTTTGGCAGACAGAACAAACATCAACAAACCACAAATGTGGACAAGGATTTTACAAGCTGCACCACACTACACTTTCAAAAGCATTTACGTTCGTGTTAGACGCAGGACTTGCCTTTGATTTGCGCGCTTACGAACGCCATGGAAAACGAAACAAAACTAAAGCCCTCAGCTCCTGCACGTGATTATAATGCCGTTACGTGTCGAAGCAGGAATTTACGTCATCCTGCTGCTGGTGTCTCGCTTGCGTTTCGGGCTGAGAAAGGGACGCGTCACTTTAGGCAGGGGGCGCTGGAGAGAGGAACAAAGGGCGCGATGAAACAAAATACCGAAACCCGGGATCTTTAGATCTTCAGTCTAACGCTCTCCCAGCTGAGCTATTTCGGCGGTGCACAGAGCCCGCAGCCACCTGCTCCAGCCTTCCTGTGTTGCGGCATGAGCGCACCAAGAGTAGCGGGAGAGTGTTGCAGGAACGTCACTCAGAAGGAAAGCCACCCAGGTGTGCCCTCTGAGCTCTGTCCAGGGCATCTTCCTCGCATGGACTCCTGCCTGCGACGGGCAGGAAACAATTAGCAAGAACAGAACAACACCCCATGGGTGTCTCATGACCACACCTTAGGTTGTGACACGTGCAGGTGTGAGGGGTTGCCGGGCTACTTTGGAGCAGAGCTTGGGCGGAGGGGGGGCGGGAAAGCAGACAAAGAGGTGACACCTCAAGGTCTGTACGATCACAGCTCTCCGCCGCCCCAGGCTTCCGCTCGATAAGCTGCTGGACACACCCGCCCCTCCTCACACAGACCGTGGAAAAGCCCCCGAGTGGGAGGGCTCTCTCTTCCTCCCAGGAGCTCTTGGACGCACAGACAGGGTGCGGGGAGCCGCCGCCTGCAAACACGGCTCCAGGCAGGACTCCACTCCGTAGGAGCCGCAGAGCAGAGGAGATGGGGGCAGCTTAGCTCCTGTGCAGAGACCTGAGCTGCTGTTGCTGCAGACGCTGTCTTTTCTGCACTCGGGGTAGGAGTGAATGTTGAGTTGCCCTCAGAAATGAAGCAGAGCACTTCAACGGCACGGGTGTGTGTGTGTGTGCGTGCGCCCTGGTGATTCTGGGAGACAGATCGAACCTGGGCTAAAAGAGAGGAGGCTTAGCCCTCTTCCATTTGCTACTTCAAAGTTGTACAACCCATTTGTATCTGCTAGGCGGCGCAGTCGTCGTGCACAAAGAACGCTGTGAAAAGCGTCCAAAGCAAGTCATTCCGAGTTGGTCGTTTGTGTTTTCCGTTCAGACGCGAAATGCTGAAATGATCTCTCGGCTCCTCGGTTGTCATTTCTGCTCCGTAAAGGAATCACAGCACGCGTCGCCTTCCAGCACGCTGGGTCCGGACACGATGCCGGGGGTCGGCGGGTGCGATGTCTTCCTCGTTAGTATAGTGGCAAGTATCCCCGCCTGTCACGCGGGAGACCGGGGTTCGATTCCCCGACGGGGAGTAGCTTTTCTTTTACCTCCTTAGAGAAAGGACTGCCTTTCACTTCTCTGTTTTCTAACACAGCGTCGTGCACCTTTTCATTGCTCTCGCTTTCAGAGCCTCCGCACGGCACACGACTCGACATCAGGAAGCACATTGAAGTGAAAGCAGGGAGCACTGCGACATGCACTGTGCAGATCCCGCCACACTAAAAGGTGAGTGGGTCTGTTCGATGCACAAAGAACGCTTTGATAAGCGTCAAAGGCAAATCATTCCGAGTTGGTCGTTTGTGTTTTCCGTTCAGACGCGAAATGCTGAAATGATCTCTCGGCTCCTCGGTTGTCATTTCTGCTCCGTAAAGGAATCACAGCACGAGTCGGCTTCCAGCACGGTGGGTCGGGACACGATGCCGGGGGTCGGAGAGAGAGATGTCTTCCTCGTTAGTATAGGACCTGTCACCTGTCCCCACCTGTCACGCGGGAGACCGGGGTACATCAGGACGCGCATTGAAGTGAAAGCAGGATGCGCTGCGACATGCACTGTGCAGATCCCGCCACACTAAGAGGTGAGTGGGTCTGTTCGATCACAGCGCTAGGCGAATCCCCAATCCCCTTTTGTGCATGGCGACAGAAGAAGTCTGGTCTGTTTCCGCCCGGTTTCGATCCGGGGACCTTTCGCGTGTGAGGCGAACGTGATAACCACTACACTACGGAAACTGTGGTCAGATGTGCCCAGCGGCCCAGCGCTGAGCTTCACCAATGCGATTCAGCTGCTTCCAGTGCCTTTATTGGGGTGCGCTGATGGACCGTGCTCTCTCTCCAGAGACCAGCACGCCTGTCATGGACGGAGCAGGAAAGACGGCGCCACATTCTACAGCCCTCTCCACGCAATCGACGAAATCGGGCTACTGAAGTAGAGAAAATCGCCTCTCCAGAAAGTGCAAATATCATCTTGGAGAGTATAAATCCTATTGCCGAAGGTCAGCCCTGTCTACCAGAGTGACCTTCCACCTCCTGCAGCGATGGTCAGCTCGTCTCACACGCGAGAAGTTTCGGCTGGAAACAAGCGCCCCCTCTTCTCGCACGTTTTGCACGTTGAGTAGTTTTAATGTGGCTCCTTCGTACACAGTGCTGATCTTTTGGAAAGCAGGAGGCAAAATTGACACGTTCCCATACCGGGAGTCGAACCCGGGCCGCCTGGGTGAAAACCAGGAATCCTAACCGCTAGACCATATGGGAGTGCACAACCCTGCTGTTCCGGGCATCATGCAAGCAAACTACATAAATATGAGAAAACACGCAAGAGAGTTGTCACTCAGAGTGTCGAAGGGTCGATGTATACTGGGGCTCAGTTGAAATGCAACGTCAGGACTTTTCCGAATTATGTCACACGAAGAGAGCACAGCCTTTTCCGCCCTGCCACGTGTGTATCGGTAACTCGCCGTGATCGTATAGTGGTCAGTACTTTGCGTTGTGGCCGCAACAACCCTGGTTCAAATCCGGGTCAGGGCAGAATAGGGGCGTCTGCTTTTACTACTTGCATGAATGAAGGCAAAAAAAAGCCAATCGATGTGAACGAACGGCGCTTTACAGAGGAGTACTGCCTGACTGGATCGTTGATGAACGACAGAGGCCACCCCGACCTCTTCTCGGGTTTCTTCAATGACTTACTAAGGATCTTCTTCACATTCGCCCATGCAGGGGAAGCCAGTTACACCAAAGCAAACGCAGGAAAGTGCATTTCATGCAGAGACCAGGAGGGACCTGTTTACACCAAGAGTGGTCGGAGTATGGAACAATGCGCCCAGCCCTGTTGCTGGAGTCGATTCTTGATTAGATCTTGGGCTCACTAAGAGGCCCCCACTGGGTACTAATCTTTCTGTTGTTCTCGCAGGTGTTGCGCTGCTTTTGAGCCGATAGAGCTCGTCTTGGTCTGTCGGGACAGCCCAATTGCAAATGATCGGCTCCAGGTACAGAAAAAACATGCGTTTGGTACAAGAGTGCATGAAGGCACCGGAAATACATTGGGAACAAATGACTGGTGGTTCAAGACCTCTGTGAAGTGCAGGAGCGTGCAAGAAGAGGCTGTTTGCACCCAGTCTCGAACCTGGGACCTTTCGCATGTTAGGCAAACGTGATAACCACTACACTACGGAAACCTGTAGGTTTTGTTGCTGGTGTCTCGCTTGCGTTTCGGGCTGAGAAAGGGACGCGTCATTTTAGGCAGGGGGCGCTGGAGAGAGGAACAAAGGGAGCGATGAAACAAAATTCCGAAACCCGGGATCGAGCCAGGGACCTTTAGAACATACTTTCACGAATCGTTAGAATATGTGCGTTTGATCATCAATTGCATAACAACCACATTCGTTCGACTTGAGCCATCAAGCTCATAGTTTTCAAATCTTGAAAGCTGTCATTGAGCACATCATAGTCTGCAGTACGCCCCGTAACTTGTGTACTTCAACAGAAAGAAGAGCAGACAGCTCCATAAATATGCGAGGCGCAGAGAGTGCAAGGCGAGCCGCACACGTTTCGGTGGCTGAGAGAGGGCAGTTTTTGCTTCTGCATTTCCCAAGTAAGGACGCATGACAACAAGCGATCGCGGTGCTCATTTACGACATAGTGGTGATGAGTTTTCAGTACGTGTTCTTTTGAACGAGCAATGAGGTTGCTGCCTTGGACAGCTGACTGCACGCTCTCATTGTGCCACGTGATGAGTATTCACCAGGCTCGTTCAGTCATTAGTCACATTCCATCGTTTGCCATAAGCAGATGCTGCAAGGTGATGTGGATATCAGTCCCCAGTCTTGTGGACGAGGACAAAAAGAGCACACAAGAGCTCAGCCGGGAGTTGAACCCGGGACCTCCCACACCCTAAGCGAGAATAATACCCCTAAACCAATGAGCCACGGCAGCGCTTTCTATTTTATTCTGTCAGCGAGCTTGAGGACGGGGGAGAGGCGTCATTCGCTCGTCCAGTCAGACCTTCATCAATAAGTCAAGAAAGCCGCAATTACACGACTGCCTTGCAGACGAAGGGCAGTGAACTGCACCCGGTAAGAGGGGAACAAGCGGCACTAGGCGACACCGAGGCATGAGCCCCAGCGAGGGGGGTTAGCTTGCATGGTACAGCGCTCGCTTTGCATGCGAGAGGTAGCTGGATCATTTCCCACATCCTCCAGGTGTGTGTTTAGAGCTTGATGTGCCGAAAGGTGTCTTTTAGCCTGTGGTCACACCTTGCATGGAGAGCGTCATGCAGCTGTCAATCATTTCGCAGCCACACCCCTCTTCATCTTCTCTCTGCCTTAAGCGTCTCCGCCACTCTCTCTTGACATTTCATGTCAGCATGTCAGAAGTCCGAGTGACGTTTTTAATGGCTGAGTGAGGGCACGATGCTGAAGCAGAGAGGCCACTTCAGCCAGAGAGACTTGTGCTAGGTGAGATCTGAAAAACGGACTCGCAACAGAAACAGACCAAAAAAGTATCGGTGAGATCAAAAGGCAAATGCAACATCCAGCAGAGGGCGTCTAAAGATTAGGGAACGGGCGACTGAAATCCATATGAGGCAAACTTTCCGGCTGTGCACTGCAGCTGGCCTCGTTGGCGTAGTTGGTCGCGCGTCAGTCTCATCATCTGAAGGTCCTGAGTTTGATCCTCACACGGGGCAGTGCTGCTTCCTCTCCTTCTCTTTTCAAACACTTGCGGCAACTGTTCGCTCATAACCACGTCTGGACTGCGTGACCTTTACACGGGGGAGAAGCAACGCCGCATCCCTTTTCTAAAGAACATTCACATTCAGAAATAAGTCAAGAAATTTGCCATTACTTTTGCTGTCAGCCTGCCCATGTTGCCAAAGAAAGATTCACTCGGCGTCAACATGACAGAACAGCGATCACTTGAAAACACTGTTCCACACTCCGTAAGCAAGAACTTCAGTGTTTGCAGTCACCCGATATGCCGATAGTCAAAGGAGCACAAAACACGAAGCGTCAAAAGACAAAATGAGTTGATGGAAAGAGCGTTGAATTGATGAGCACAAAAGTTCAGCTCGTACAATAGGCAACGAAGGTCCCGGCGTCATCATCGCACTTGAAAGGACTGCCTTGCAGACTAAGGGCAGTGGGAGGTTGCTGTTTTGAGATGGAGGCATTGGGATGGTGGGCCAAGATCTAATCTTCTTAAGGAATTCTTCATCGTGAAAGATCGGTCCACAGGTCATCCAAAGAACTTTCAAATTTTTGGGACTCTTCCGGAAGGGAGTGAAGTGCTCAAACACATGACATGCCCCCTTGATCTCACATGCACAATTCTGCTGCAACATGCACAGCTACCGTCCACACCAGGCAGTGGGGCTTCAGCAGAATTTGCTACGCCACCTGCAATTACATATCCAGCTGCACACATATACATGGCCCCTCTGTCCTTTTCAGGATCTCAAAAAAAAGCATAGCGTGGTTTTCCTGCAACCTGATTGACCGCATCTCCCTCAGAATGTGCCCCGTTGCATTCATTGCTGAAGCAGGACGGAGGCTAACGGGCATGCCAGAACAGTTAGGCTCAGCGATCTCTCCAAAATAATGCGGTTGTAGTGGAAGAAATATGGTTTAAATTGTACCTTGGTATTTCAAACTCTCTCTAGAATGTTATCCATTTCTATTTTATTTTGACAGGAACTGGCTAATGACACTAGATGAAAAGAGAAGAAAGAAAACACAACGTTTCGGCCGTGGAGCCTTCTTCAGGTGTGAGGGCTCCACGGCTGAAATGTTGTGTTTTCTTTCTTCTCTTTTAAGCATGGAATAGACCTATTACTTGTTCCTTTGCAGCCTATGCATGCTGACACAGCTCCCCACCTGAACTGCTAATGATGCCTGGTAGTTTGTGGTACTTGGGTATTGTCTTATGTTTGCTCAAACTGCATATGTGTGATTGCATATTTTTAGGTATTTTCATATGTCAATATTTAATTCACTGACATTCCTGTATGCTTGGAAGAAAGGTAGATTGGATTTGGCACAGGACGCCTGCCCATATTTGTTGATCATTGTTGGGCTGGAAAAACAATGATAAAAAGTGTATGAAAAAAGCTCTCTCCAATATTTCCCTTCTCTTTGCCATGGTTACACTGCCCGTTCTTTCCGTCTTTTGTCCTTCTACAAAGATTCCAGGGCTCTTTTTCCACCATAATATCAGAATATTTTTTTCTCTTTTAAAGGCTGTAGGTGGGGTGTGATGGACTGTACCACTATCATCGAAGATTTTTTCAGGACACATCGCAGTTCCATAGTAGAATTTATCAATAGTACAATTCCATAGGACATTATTTACCAACATATTACCCAGTGTGAGACTCTGCCAGTAAACCTCAGAGCATTGAGTTCTCCACTGATAAAGATGGCTGTCTGAAGTCATGAAATCCACTGCTGGGATGCCTGAGAGACAGTAATTGAATCTTGGCTGGAATTAGGCTTTCTATTAGTGTTGATCTTTGGGAATTATGTGGTAAAAAGGGAAAACTCCTTTACTTTAGTCACTTTGAATGTTCAAATGTACAGAACCTGCAAAACTAAGCAATGAAAAAAATCCATCACCACTCTCATGATAGCATAACTCATAGTCTCTGCTGTTATGTAACAATACACACTTTCAATTTTCTTATCGCCTGTCTCCAGAGAGAATGTTGTTAGTGCTGATGACCTTGAATTAGACCTTGTTGACTCTGTAAAACAATCTTCCTCTGCTTAGATTTTCACTCAGATTGATTTTGTTCTCAGATTATTCCTGGCAGGACTGAGTTTCTAGGAAATGAAAAGTGAAAGAAAAAGTACAGAAGATCAGCCCTTGAATATACAACATTGTGCAGTGAGATTGTTAAATGTATTAGCTGCTATCCTGTGCTAGAGCCTGTCGTGGTAAGCAGTGGATGACAGGATCTAGCACAGATACTAATGAAACACTGTTAATGAAAGATAAAACACTTGAGTCTTATTTTAGTTTTCCATTTCCCTTTCATTTGTGATGTACTGTACAACAGGCCACAGAACATGCACAAAAACAGATACAATATGCACACATTCACACCAGGCAATGACAGTCTGCCCAGTCAGAATCTGAGCTGAGGTATCAGAATTCTGAATTCCCTGAATTCTGTCATGGATCATCCACAATAAGGGCAATGTTAGAACACGAGGATCCCCAGGAGAGAGCCTAGTAACATAAATCTTGGAGCAAAAGCAGATGATTAACTTCATAGTTTGTGTGGTTGAGCCAAAGTTGAGCATGAGGATATGTGAGTCACCATTCTTAGAAATGGATCCAACTTCAGACAGGCATCAAAAGTAAGAGTATACAGTGCTGGGGCAATGACACTTCAATGATCAGAAGGATAACAAGAGTTTTAATGCATTGAAATTGATTTTCTGGTGATGCACACTGTCCTGGAACTATTAATTTTTTAAGGATCACTAACTGACGTCAGACAGCTGCCAATTCTCCAGACTGGAAGGATGAACAGTTTATCCTCCTAGGTACCATATTTCCATATTTCGAAGCATTGGAATAATACATGTCATACAGCAACATAAAAACAGGAAGACAAGTATCACAGCCCCTATAATCGGTGTTAGTAACTTAAAAGAAAAACATTCCCCCTGGCCCAAACAGTGATTCTAACCAGGAGAGAAAAGCCGGTGTATCTTTTATGCCTCTCTCTTTATTCACCTTGTCTTTTAGTTCTTTCAAATGCTGAATAGCGAGCGTAAGATTTCCGTAATCATAGTCATTAGCTGGAATATATGTACAACAGGAGTCTCCTACTAAAGCATAGACTCCTCCAGATGCTGCATTTTGAAGGTCCAGCACGAACCTGTTCTGAAGTGCCATTAATCTAACTCCCCTTAATTCTTGTTTGATAGCGTCTAAGCCTTCTAACGTGATATTAATAAAAGAGTACATTTCATAAAAAGTCGCATGGGTGAGGCTGTAGAATGAGGCATTAAAGCACATATATAACAAGATGCATTAAATTTCTTTAACTTTACAGTATGATTTATAAATTTATACCACAAATTACTCATATCCCCCTCATTATCAGTTTCATTCAGCCAGTTTGTATACAAAGACGCTTCGTGTTTAGTTTCTTCCTCTTTTGGGGTGGTGACAGGCTTCTACATAAAAAGGAAAAAGGCTTAGCACATCAGTCCCAAGCAGGTTATCCCCATCTGTCCTTGTGGAGACATCACTCCTGCACTTTGCTCAGTTCGTTTGTGACCTTTTTACAGTGGGAAGCATGAATCCAGGGCACCATTTCTGTGACCTTCACAGCAGTGGCAGTGGTCAGCAGCACCTGGTACAGCCCCCTCCACCTGAGTGAACACCATTTCTTTTTCCTGAAGTCTTTCACCAGAATCCAGTCTCCTTATTCACTCATTAGTTCTTACAGCACAGGTAAATCCCTGTGGGCTGGAGCCCAGCATAATCCTAGGCTTTTTTGGTCAACAGATTTGTCAACAACTGGGTAATAACTCTTAGAAAAATCTACACATTGTTCCCCTGCCTCAGCTGTGACGTTTTGTAGAACAATTCTAGCTGAAGTTGTAAAATTTCTCTTTGTTCCGTTCCTGCAAAACATCTTATTATGAACAAACAAACCACAATAATCATTTGCATCTAGGGGAATCACTCCCAAGGGTAACCCCCCTTAAAGCTATATTGTTCTACCCATCAGGTTCTGCCACTAGATAAGAGAACCTTTCCCATGAAATCATTTTTTGACCTTCATGATCCCTTCAGGGCGTACAATTAGCACAGAAGCAGCAGCTTTAGTCCACATGTTTTTCAAACAGGATATTAACGATATGATCATAACGAATAATACCAGACCCACAAATATGTATTGAACCAGAGACCCTCTCCATATTCCTAGCACAGACTGTAGCCATGCACCAATGCCCCAATCATCTGGATTGCAGGATTTACGAAGAAAATTATTTTCGCAGTAATTAATTTATTATATTTACTATATTTATTATACACGTGTAAATTAATTACTGCGAAAATAATTTACTTCGTACACTGTGCAGAGTGCCGTATACTCCTAGTTGCGGCACACACGATACATACAGTAAAAAGCCTCAGGCACTGTGTTAGATGTGTTTTCGACGTTATATATGCGTTTATTAATGTCGTCGATTTTACGGTTGCAATTCGACGTTGATTATACGTTGAGGCGACGTATATATACGTATAGCCGTATTTTCGCCGTGAATATACGTATATTCGACGAATCAATGCCCACTGGGTAAACTCTTGAGCAAACTCTGAACCAGCTCTAAGGAAACGAATCCGATTAGACGTTACTTTGACTCATCTTTTTACGCTCAGTGCTGGATTGCTCAAACTCCAGCTAGGGTTAGGGTTAGCATTCCCACGCTACTTAGACACTTTGTTTACGCTCAGTGCTGGATTTTGGGAACTTCAGGACGAGTGGGAATTTTCTCCTATCTGTCAATTCTGTTTTGTTTTGGAGACTCTTGGCTGCCTATGTTGTACAGTGCAGTGTGAAGGAAACATTTTCCAAAACTGTGTCAGCTCAAAAGTTGTAAGAAAACCTCTCCAGCTGCTTTAACTCTCTTCATTTTTGTCATTTAATGTGACACTCGATGTATAACTGGAGCCTCACATATGCAAATGGTGAGGCTCCAGTTCGACACCACTTTACAGTATCTGACAAAAGCATGGCAGACTGTGCCATGACCGGCAGATAACTTCTGCATATTTTTACCATATTAAACATTGGAAATCCAACCACTTGCATTTGTGACACTTGATTTTGAATCCACCTAAGACACTCTTAAATCTTCAAACACTTTTCTCTTCTCCCGCAACACTCTTGTCTGTCGGCACTATGTGGCAGCGTTGCATGACAACCCATCTCACCACGGAAAGGAACCTAACAGCTTTGGTAAGAGAGGAGAAAAGAACCTGGCCTGTACGGGGATCAAACCCGTGACCTTGGCCATATTAGCACCACGCTCTAACCAACTGAGCTAACCGACCTCATGACGGTGGTCCTCTCTGTGCTGTAAAAAATCGAACTCAGGGAATTTCTTTTGCCCTCCTTTGAATAGAAAGCCGTGTAATTCAGTGTACGGGCTTTCTCGTGCAGTTTCATGGTTCTTGTAACCCAAATCCTACACTGGCCTGAAGTGTCCCCCTATTTCACAGCATTTTTCAGCTGATTTAAAATGTACCTAAAGGAGAAGCATTATTGAAGACCATCAATTACCAAGAGCTTTTGTCAAAGGTTTTGGTGGTCATTTTTAATGACCACAGAGCACTATGACCTCGGATTTACATCTCATCCAAAAGACAGCGCCCTTTTACAACACAGCGTCTCCGTCACTATGCTGGGACATCGGGACCCGCACAGACCTCAGGGTGAGCGCCCCCCCGCCGGCACCATTAACACCGCTTCCAGCTGGAAGCTTTGTTTTTCCCTGTAGCTTACCCTCATCCGGGTACTGACCTGGCTCACACCTGCTTAGCTTCAGTGGGTTTTCAGTTGTGAGTTGCAAGGGGATGCAGCCGCTCGCTGCAAAAACCACTGCATTGGCCGGGAATCAAACCCAAGCCTCCCGCGTGGCAGGCAAGAATTCTACCACTGAACCACCAATGCTCAGTGTCTGGGCCTTCAAAAAAGACGCTTTTTTGGTGCTCTGTGCAAAAAGCGTCGACATATGCTTCCAGCTGCAAAATGCCATTCGCAGATGCTGAAGAATTTATTTCCAAGGCAGCGGGTACAAGCGATTGGGCGTTTTAAGACCACCAGGAACAGCAAAGAGGTGCGCTTCTTTGCTTGCGCCGGAACACACCGACTGGAGGCGGACAACGTAATCGGCAGGATTCGAACCTGCGCGGGGAGACCCCAATGGATTTCTAGTCCATCGCCTTAACCACTCGGCCACGACTACAGCAAGCCCCGCTGCCGCTGCGTTCTTGCTACAATCTTACATGGATCGCGAGGCGCCGGCGGAAGCCTATTTCAAAGTCGTTCTCCGTTTCAAAAAAACATTTCCAAAATACAAGCCTTGCAGACAGACACGCCTCAGAGGACTTAAGGGTGGCTTCATGTCGGAATGATAAAGTCTCCCCGTCCGGACATGAAAATGCCACTTTGTTACACACAAAAAAAGAATCAACAACAGAGAAATGCCCACAAGCATTTGAAAAGCCGCACCACGTCGCACTTGAAATAGCTCTTACATTAGTGGTAGACGCAGGAATCGCCTTTTTATTTACGCTCTTACCAACGCGATGGAAAGCAAAACAAAGCAAAGCAGAGCAAAACAAAACGAACAAACGAAAACCCTCACGTCCCGCACTTGCATATAACGCCGTTACGTGCCCAAGCGGTATTGTACGTCATCCTAGCACTGCATGCCGGTGCGTATGGTATATGGGAACGAGCACACGCCACGAATCGTTTTCGAATCACTCCCTACAGCTGTAAGGTGCCTAGAAGCGTGCACCCCCAACATTCTTCTTTGCTCATCTGTGAAAGGTAAACTCTTGAGCAAACTCTGAACCAGCTCTAAGGAAACTAATCCGATTAGATGTTACTTTGACTCATCCTTTAAGGGATCCTTGTTAATTGGAGAAATCAATGATTTCGAATGAATTCTGAATGCGTTAAAAGACAGCTATACACAGAAAACATGCAGGACACTGCTCATGATGTTTCCCTAGCCGAAACAGTGCGTTTTTCCAAGCCATCTGACCAAGCCTGCCCACTGAAAACTGCAGGAGATCGTGTAAAGACGTTCAAGTTTGTAACTACTGCACGCACAGGAAGCAGAATAAATTCCTCTATTCAAACTGTCAAAGGTTTGCTTTGCGAACGCTGCAGGACATCGCACAATCTCTTTTGAACAGGGACGAACGATTTCTTATGGGGCGCAGTAAGTACAGACGTTTAAAAAGCTCCACTCATGCCAATGATGCAGCATGAAGAAGCGCAACCTAAAGTTTGCATTCCTAGCACTGTTGCATTCCCCGCATCAGTAGCTAAGAGAATATAATTTACGACTCTTGTTAATGCAGTTTCAGAAACCAGACTGAAATTTCTCAAGTATATTATTGGAATCCATTTGATGTTGGGCAACAACTATTCTTTCAAGACTTTTAGATTGAAATGGGACCTTTGAGACAGGCCTGTAGTTGTTAAGAACTTGTGGATCCAAATTTGACTTCTTAAGGAGCGGTCTAAGAACCACTACCTTAAATTGATCATGTACGACGCCTGACGCAAGCGATGCATTCATCATACTAATTATAGGTCCTGCCAGTCCTTCGAGGGAATCTTTGACTAGCTGAGTGGGGATGGGATCTAGCAAACAGGTGGTTTACTTTGTCTTACGTCTGTGTTCATGAGTCCACCATAAGAAGAAATCTGAACAGGAGTGGTGATCATGCGAGGTCACCACGGAGGAAACCACTGCTCTCCCCCCAAAAAAAACCACCACTGCCCCTCTCAAGTTTGCTAAAGACCACATGGATGTTCCACAACTCCTGGAACAATGTTCTGTGGACAGACGTGACAAAAGTTGAACTTGTTGGTAAATGTGCACAGCGTTATGTTTGGAGATAACAAAGCACCGCATACCAACTCCAAAACCTCATCCCACCTGGGAAGCATGGCGGAGGCTGTACGGCTTGCAATCATCGAGGGACCGATGAATTCCGAGATGTATCAGGAAATTCTACAGCAGAATGTCAGGGTGTCTGCCTGTGATCTAAAACTCGAAAGAGGCTGGGTCATGCAGCATGACAAAAACAAAGGAGTACATCAACAACAGAGTGGCTGAAACAGAAGAAATTCCGTATTTTGGGATGGCCAAGTAAGAGTCCTGACCCCAATCCCATTGAAGTGCTGTGGCGTGATCTGAAGCAGGCCGTTCAGCGCAAGACATCCCAAAAATATACATGAACTGAAACAGTTTTGCATAGAGGAATAGGCCAAAATACCTCCTAACCGCTGCTCAGGTCTGACAAGCCGCTACAGAAAGTGGGGGTTGAGGTTTTTGTCATAAAGGAGGTTCCACTAGCTCCTTAATATAAGGGTTCACGTACTTTTTCCATCAATGACCTTGATTGTTTAAACCATTTGGTCAATAAAGAAACAGCAATGTCAAATGTTGGGCGTGTGTTGTTTGTGAAATCAGGCTCTCTTTATTAATTATTATGACTTAGATAAAGATAAGATCACATGTTAGGAGCCATTCATGCAGAAATCCACATCATTCCGAAGGGCTGTTTACAAAAGTTTTTCTCCCAACTGTATGTGAGAGAAAAGCAGAGACGCTCACTGAGTAAGGTGGGGTTGCAGCTTTGCAAATCACAAGGACATTTGTACGCTCAAAATGGGACAGAAGCACCCCAGATGGGACTCAAACCCACAATCCCTGGCTTAGGAGGCCAGTGCCTTATCCATTAGGCCACTGGCACACACTGGGTTGGGTCGATCACGCTGATGAAGAGCCAGTTTTTTTTTTCCTTTGCTTTTTGAAAGGGATCCCCAAAATTAGGAAAGTTAGGCAGCAGAAGGTTTACTGTGACCTGAGAAGGACCGGCATCCAATCACGGTGGTACACACACACACGCTCTCACTCATCTGAGCTACACGGCTACCAAGATGATCTCAGGTGCGCCGAGCTGGTACGGAACATATTGAACTGATCGACGGCGAATTGTCTCTCAGACAGGCTTTTCACCTCTGAGCTCCCTGACTGACAGTAATCAGCTAGGTAGTGAAACAGTCAGCTGCTTCTAAGCCTTAAACAGCTGCATCTCGGCGCTTCCACAGAGAGATGATTTGAAAGCCAAACATCGCCCATTGGGAACACCTTACTATCACTAGTTTAAGAGACTCTTAAGGTCTTGCAGAGGTGCCTGTCTAATAGCATGCGCTTTGCAAGCTATAGGTGTTTAGGCTGAGGCAGAATGCCTGTTAACAAAATGTTTTTCTAAAGGGGCCTCGCACTCTTTTCCAAGCAATGGTCACCATCCCCACCGAGTGTCACAATGTAGTCATGTCCTAGGACATCACCTGTTAGTCTCCATTTGTCTGCCACCAACACTTTAGGTTACGGGGTCACAACCGCACCCCGGAGACCAGAGGAGCGTTGGCGTTCTGGCGGCGCAGATTGGGCTGAAGGTGGGGCGCTTGAATCTCGCTGTTGGAGGCCGTCTGAAACTGACCCAAGCCTTTCCCTTGAATTAAATGTAAATAAGAAATGAACCCCAGATGCACATGGAATCAATCACGTGTTTCCTTTGAGCCGTTTCAGAGACTGCTCCAGAGTTTACCTTGCACAGATGCGCAAAGATTAATGATGGGGGTGCACGCTTCCAGGCGTCTTACAACTGTAGGGACTGATTAGAGACAATTCGTAGCTTCCCAGTGGGCATTGATTCGTCGAATATACGTATATTTACGGCGAAATTACGTCTATACGTATATATACGTCGCCTAGACGTATAATCAACGTCGAATTGCAACCGTAAAATCGACGACATGAATAAACGCATATATAACGTCGAAAACACATCTAACACAGTGCCTGAGGCTTTTTACTGTAAATTACGAAGTAAATTATTTTGGCAGTAATTAATTTACACATGTATAATACATATAGTAAATATAATAAATTAATTACTGCCAAAATAATTTACTTCGTGCACTGTGCAGAGTGCCGTATACTCCTAGTTGCGGCACACACGATACATACAGTAAAAAGCCTCAGCCACTGTGTTAGATGTGTTTTCGACGTTATATATGCGTTTATTCATGTCGTCGATTTTACGGTTGCAATTCGACGTTGATTATACGTCGAGGCGATGTATATATACGTATAGACGTAATTTCGCCGTAAATATACGTATATTCGACGAATCAATGCCCACAGCTTGGCATACAAGGGTTTTGCTGAGGGGGTCTTGCCACCTGCCTGAAAAAAAACAGTAAAATGTTTGAGTGCCTATAGAGTTTCTATTTTTATTTTCTTGACAAAAGTTGATACCATTTCCTGGACACCCCGTCCCCCATCAGCGCACGGTGCCCGGGGAAAAATCTGTAGGGGGGCGTCTGAAATTCTGAGGGGGGAGTGATATTTCGATTGAAACGGAGCTGTATAGATGCAGCCATTCAAAGTGCGCGGTAAAGACACCGCAGTACAGATACCGCAGGTAAGATGACACGCGATACCGCGGTACGTGATTGGTTGACCGACAGGGGCACTCGTGGTCCGTTGGTCTGTCGTAGAAAGACTTACTGTACTGTAAACGTCTTTACTGTGCCCGTTGTAGATATTGAATTTTACCACTGAAGGGAAATCTTAGTAGCTGAGCATAAAAAGAATAGGAGCATACTGTAACGCGTGTGAAGGCCATAAACGATATTAATTTTGGAACGTAAACATACAGTATATGGCTGGTCTTGGTACTTTAAAGAAAAAAATACGCACCAGTATTCCATTTCTCCCTAAACATTGTAAGCTTCGAAGTCTTTAACTAACGTGATACCGGAGTCAACAAGCATACTTTTAGAATTTGATTAAAAGGGAATATAATATGGAATCGCGTATCTAAAGAATTTAATAACGGTATGATTATATCCGTGTACTGCGGCAGGGCTGTGTAAGGCTGTTTCGCCTGGCTGATCATGCGAGCTGTCTTGTAGCCTACTGGTCTAGGTGCGTGACTACCAGCTGGCAGGTTGTGTGTTCGAATCCAGCTGGTGCTGGACTTTTCATTTTTATTTATTTATTTTTTAATCGCGTAACATAAACATATTACCGTATGCAAACTGTACTGTATACAGTATGTATATGTATATTTAATGTCTTAACTGTGCCCGTTTAATTGAATTTAAAAAAAATATTTAACACGAACATTAAGCTGTTTACATCTTCCGCCTGAGAACAGTCACCCGTTGCTACCCAACGCAGAATGGTGATTGGCTGACACCATCTGACACCCCTCTGATTGGAGAAAAAAGACGTGCTGGTGTGCTATACCAGGAAGAGGATTTCTTTCAATTCTAAACGTGTATTTTAAAAGTTTAAGAAGTAAAAACCTTACAGCGTACACAGATTTCTAAACTGATCAGGATCGTTATCTTTGTCTCATGCATAATAATGTTCACCGCTCTGTCCAGCAAATTAATAATAAACTTTATTTTATATAGCTTTTTAAACGAATAAGTAATTAGATTGCTCATAAACCTAATCACTTGCTTTTTCTTTTTATTTATGCTCAGATTTCAACTATAGATCGTATTATTAATAACCATAATAACAACCAACCAACAAAAACATCCATATAAACATAATACCAACCAAAAACATAGATAACAACCACAATACAAAATCAAATAATCAAACCATTTTACACTCGCAAAGTCCTCCAATTATCATAATCCCGCCCCTTATGCAAAACCAAACCTTCCTCCCATCCCAGTTTATCCTGTTTATCATAAACAAAATCCACCTCAATTTTCAACATAAAGCATTACACAAAATCAATACCTCAACACTCCATACTCAACAACGATAATTCACAAACAGCCAGAACATGTAACTACACATTCCCAAACATACCTACTTTCCATAGCCCCGCCCCTTATGCAAAACCAACATCCCTCCCCTGTTCTCTCTCTCCCCTGGCGGTTGTAATTGTTTTTATTTTCAAATAAATTTTAGCAAAGTCATG
Organism: Lepisosteus oculatus; assembly: GCF_040954835.1. Lineage (NCBI taxonomy): Eukaryota > Metazoa > Chordata > Actinopteri > Semionotiformes > Lepisosteidae > Lepisosteus > Lepisosteus oculatus. Next base: position 69,104 of record NW_027167765.1, on the reverse strand, counting down.
TATTTTAAAAATCTTAAGATTTTTCTATTTATGTCTTTATTTAGTGGTTTCATTAGTGACAAAGGCTAAACTTTCTTGGAAAAATGTCTTTTATGTAAACCATGTTTGCTATTAATTCATTCAGGGCTAAAATATGTTCATTGTCTTCTAATGAAAGAAGGGTTCCTTTCGCCGTAGTCGGGAGCCTAGCCTTTAACTAGTAAGTACTGTATTTACTGGGTTTTTGAGGGGGGGTGTCTTTCGCTGGAAATCTCGCCTCCTACTTTGAAAATACCCGTGAAACCGGTTCAATTCGTCACAGCCAGCACTCCTGCAGAGAGTTGGGTTGTACTTGCAGTGTATACAGTACACGCGTTATGCTCTTCGTTAATGTCTGTGAAGTTTTATTTAATCTCTGAGCCATACTGATTCTTCTGGAAGCACACCAGTATTCCACTTTCTCCCTAAACATTTTTAGGATCAGAGTCTTACATGTGGTTATTTCGAAAACGTTTGTACGTGCTCCTTCTTACCATGTTACTGTTTACCGTTACTGACCATATTAAGTTTAAGTGCCTGTGGGCACTTTTCCTGTCCGTGGGGGGTGGACCGTCTTTCATTAGAAGGTTAGTCTGTTCTACTCTGAGAATGTAGGGGGGTGGGAAGTGCCCGCGGTCATTTAATTAGTATTAAAATCTTAGTTATCTTTCTAGTTCACAGGTTTGCATGCATAATTTAATTTTGAAAGCCACTGAGACATCAGGTACTACTGTTGTATTTATGAAAAAGAAACAAAACAAAAAACATACTAACAACTGTGCCATCCTACTCCTTAGTTAATACATTTTATTATTCATAAACAGTTAACATTGTTAGCAAAATATTTTGAATTATATTTAACCCTATTTTTTCTTTAGTTTTGTATTTAACTTATTATATGATAGTCAGACTTAATGTATATTAATGTATATTTGAACAATGAAAATATATTTTTACAAGATTTTACATTAAGCACTTAAAATTAATATGGTTAATAATAGTAAACTGTAACATGCTGTAACAAGATCGGTTAAACTTCGAAGAACAAACCTGTTCCCACACACCCTGCCCCCACTACCATTAGAATATACACAAACATTTTAGCGTTTCATTCTGAGCAGAAGACCCTCACACCTGAAGAGTGCTGGCTGTGACGAATTAAACCGGTTTTACAGGTTTCAATCACAGATTGGGACTCAGTAAAGTAACACACAGCGCCACTGGATTTGATAATACTGTACCTAACCAAAATCCGCAATATGGAAACAGAACCTGTGTAATTGTTGATAGATGATGTACTCGTAACATTTTTTCAAGACGAACTACAACATTTAAAAAATGACTTGTATGTACTTGATATCTCTAATCAATCCACGGGTTCCAGCACAAAACGAAACTAAAACGCATACCGTTTGGCGCTTCTTATTAGTTGTTCAAAAGTAATTTGACCGTATGAAATGCATAATATAAACCTAGACACATATACGTGAGCAGTACTTAAGCACTGTAGTATCGGTGTTAAGACATACCTCTCAAATACTGTAAATCAAGTTAAAAATATCTCAAGACCGATTCTGGTCGTAATGAAACCATGTTTCGTGTATGTTTTCTTTTTCATCTTGAAATAACTCATTTCTAAATACCTTTTTCACTGTTAACATCTTGTAGCAACTTTGCGACAAAATATACACTCTGACAGTTCATCCTGCTACCAACATTAAATAAAACAAATCTTAAGATTTCTATATTTATGTCTTTATTTAGTGGTTTCATTCGAAGCTTACAATGTTTAGGGAGAAATGGAATACTGGTGCGTATTTTTTTCTTTAAAGTACCGAGACCAGCCATATACTGTATGTTTATGTTAAGATTTCCCTTCAGTGGTAAAATTAGATATGAATATTCAATACTTAAACGGGCACAGTTAAGACATTAAATATACATATACATATTGTATACAGTACAGTTTGCATACGGTAATATGTTTATGTTACGCGATTAAAAAATAAATAAATAAAACTGGAAGGTCCAGCACCACCATTATGTTTATATGGTTGTTTTTGTTGGTTGGTTGTTATTATGGTTATTAATAATACGATCTATAGTTGAAATCTGAGCATAAATAAAAAGAAAAAGCAAGTGATTAGGTTTATGAGCAATCTAATTACTTATTCGTTTAAAAAGCTATATAAAATAAAGTTTATTATTAATTTGCTGGACAGAGCGGTGAACATTATTATGCATGAGACAAAGATAACGATCCTGATCAGTTTAGAAATCTGTGTACGCTGTAAGGTTTTTACTTCTTAAACTTTTAAAATACACGTTTAGAATTGAAAGAAATCCTCTTCCTGGTATAGCACACCAGCACGTCTTTTTTCTCCAATCAGAGGGGTGTCAGATGGTGTCAGCCAATCACCATTCTGCGTTGGGTAGCAACGGGTGACTGTTCTCAGGCGGAAGATGTAAACAGCTTAATGTTCGTGTTAAATATTTTTTTTAAATTCAATTAAACGGGCACAGTTAAGACATTAAATATACATATACATACTGTATACAGTACAGTTTGCATACGGTAATATGTTTATGTTACGCGATTAAAAAATAAATAAATAAAAATGAAAAGTCCAGCACCAGCTGGATTCGAACACACAACCTGCCAGCTGGTAGTCACGCACCTAGACCAGTAGGCTACAAGACAGCTCGCATGATCAGCCAGGCGAAACAGCCTTACACAGCCCTGCCGCAGTACACGGATATAATCATACCGTTATTAAATTCTTTAGATACGCGATTCCATATTATATTCCCTTTTAATCAAATTCTAAAAGTATGCTGGTTGACTCCGGTATCACGTTAGTTAAAGACTTCGAAGCTTACAATGTTTAGGGAGAAATGGAATACCGGTGTGTATTTTTCCTTGTGATATTTTAAGCTCTAGTTGAATGATAGGTGTCGCATTTTAAATCATTTTCGTAGCTAGAAATTATGAAACGCCCTGTTAAAAGCAAGGAAGTTTTTATGCCCCGTTGAAGTAAAACAAAATGCCTGACAAAGTATGGCTTGGACAGATTCCAAGTGCTTGTACAAATGTGCTAAAGAAATTATACTTTGAGTATACAGCTTGTCCAAAGTCATCCATTATCAATACTATTAGTAATATCTTCAGTAAAGGCTTTGATGCATAAATATTTCTGATGAAGGTAGGTTGTGTACTTTTGTCCAACTGAGCAATCTTGCTTTCATAATATATACCAACATTTTAATGACTGATGATTAACATGCTGTAATACACAGTTCAAAATTAAAGGCTCAAATGCTGTACATGAGAGGTTAAGCTCCCCCTGGCGGTTTTACAAGGCGACGCCGGATAGTTAGTCACGTGACACAGGTGACACACGTGATACCGCGTGATACTGCGTGATAGTTTGACACGCCCACCGCGGTATGCCGCGAAATACCTCACCCATTTTGAATGGCTGCATCTGTACGGTGCAGCTACCCAAATGAAATCTCGCAGCTATGCCATTGATTAGTGCTTCATGATAGAAGATAACGACTAGCAATCTGGTATTTGCGATGAAGTTCAGTTTCACATTTTTCGTCACTCTCACGGTTTGTATTGCCTGGAGCGAAAAGTACCATAAGCGTTCATTTTTGCAGCTACATGGACGTTCTGAATCGTTAAGAAAAAAATGTTGTAAAACCAATAGAAAGCACAAACTGCTATAACTAGTCCTAGTTATATAACGATTTTAAGTATAATGATAAACTACTGCAAGGAATCGGTCCACCTGAGCAAACAGGATCGTAATGTTGACACTCAATAACGACACTGATATGTGCAGTTCCTGGACGGATAGCCCTCCTGCCCATCAAACAGACTGAGTGACTGTTCGTGTCATTTAGTGTTGTCTGACCATTGACAAAGTACAACTATTTTTTTAGGGCGCAAATTAAGTTAGGTAAATCTTTTTGCCCAAAACTGAAGGGGCGACATTCCCCCCTCCCCCCGTGATGCCAGGCCTGTCCCCATCCTATTCCATAATGTCATTATATATAATACCATACAACAGTGACCGATCCTTACTAACTGCATGCGTTAAAATTGCACATCAGCTCATAGCAGGGGGCACATAGCCGCGATGTATTATCAATGTTAAATTTCAACCATAATATCGACAACATTAATAAACGCATACGTTGAGAAAATATCGAACCCAGCATATTTTCCGGTTATATACCACAATGCATTGCTAGTATTCGTTGGTCACCATTTTGGACACGTTTTTCAAACGTAGAAGTATATCTGCAAATATCTCAGCAATCCTCTTTTGACGGGTAAGTATGAACAATAATAATACTATCTGAATACATACAGATCTTTCTTAATATTATTTTGATTAAAATAGTACGTGAATAAGCAAAAAAATAGCACATAAAATAGTGTGAATGGGGAAGATGACACAAAATCGTTTTGCCGTTTCTCTTATTCTTATTCTATGTTGTACTTTCAAACTTTGGGTAATTAGGACAGACTTTATTGCTCAACTGCTATGATGCAAGCCAAATTTTATACATTTATTTCAGCTTTGAGCTTAGTAAACCGTTCATTTTTTAGATTATACTAAAGAAGATATTAATCATCATTTATTTGGGAAGTAATATTATATAATTTTATCCTAGCTGCGGTGCTGAAGTCCCACCCTACATCAACAGAAAAAGGAATAAAGGAGCACGCAATGTGTTACTTGAAGAATGCATATGCAAGGCAGGGGGCCAGGGGATCTGGACACTGAAAATAATAGGTTTTTGGTTCTAACTGTTAGGACAATTAGACAGGGTTTGCAAATAGTGGAAAAAAATCATCTTAACTTCCATTGTAATATTTTTTTTTCTTGGAAATATAGAAGTTGTACATTTTAAAATGTATATTTGAATCAAAATGTGGTTTTGAGTTAGTGTGTTAATGTAATTAGTTTTGTGTTTGTCATTACTATACTGTATATTGCCATGTTACCAGAATTTGTAGCTGAAGTTTAAGACTAGTTGTGTTTTTTTATGATTATTGCCCATATGTTGATTGTTGATTGATTGTATACAATGTATAATTTGAAATACATATGTTTCAGGTGTGAATGTGTATTTTCAGAATACATTTCTAAATCTAATCATTGGCTTGGTTTACTTGTTTCTACACCTATAAAATCTATCTTTGATGTATAATAGACCTCTACCCATATACATATAATAGACCTCTAAAGTTATGCGTATAATAGACCTCTAACCATATACGTATAATAGACCTCTAAAGTTATCCGTATAATAGACCTCTAACCATATACGTATAACAGACCTCTAACCATATACGTATAATAGACCTCTAAAGTTAAACGTATAATAGACCTCTAACCATATACGTATAATAGACCTCTAAAGTTATACGTATAATAGACCTCTAAAGTTATCCGGAACTCCAACCATATATGTATAATAGTCCTCTAAATTTATCCGTATAATAGAACTCCAACCATTTATGTATAATGAACGTCTAAACATAGACGTATAATTGACGTATAACTTTAGACGTATATTAGAATTTCATTCTACACGAATTGTAGACCACATTTAGACGTATAAGGTATGCGTTTAATAGACGTATATTATACGTCTTTTGCCTACTGGGTGGGCTCCAGATGCACATGGAAGCAATCAAGTGTTTCATCCGAGCTGTTTCAAAGACTGCCCAAGAGCTTTCCTTTCACAGAGGCGCAACGATTAATGATGGGGGTGCACCCTTCAATGCGCCTTACGACTCTAGGGAGTGATTGAGATGATTCGTAGCGTGTGCTCATTTCCCTCTATTCCCCGTGTTGCAGTGGTAGGATGACGTAAATTCCTGCTTTGAAACGTAACGGCATTATAATCAAGTGCAGGAGCCGAGGGCTTTAGTTTTGTTTCGTTTTCTATGGCGTTCGTAAGCGCGCAAATCAAAGGCAAGTCCTGCGTCTAACACGAACGTAAATGCTTTTGAAAGTGCAGTGTGGTGCAGCTTGTAAAATCCTTGTCCACATTTGTGGTTTGTTGATGTTTGTTCTGTCTGCCAAAGTTGCATTTTGACATCCGGACGGGGGGACTTTATCATTTGAACGTGAAGCCAGCCTTAAACCCTCTGAGGCGTGTCTGTCTGCCGGCACGTATCTTGTGAAAGGTATTTTTTTTTTAACGGAGAGCAACTTTAAAAAGGTATCCGCAGCCACCTCGCAGTCCGTGTTTGATTATAGGAGGAATGCGACGGCGGCGGGCTCGCTTTTGTCGTGGTCGAGTGGTTAAGGCGATGGGCTCGAAATGCGTTGGGGACTCCCCGCGCAGGTTCGAAACCTGCCGACTCCGGCGTCTGCCGCATGTCGCCTTGTGCCTGCGCGGCAGAGGCGAAGTGCCGCTTCTCCTTTCCTGGTACTATAACAACGCGAAATCGCTTGGACCCGCTGCCATGGACATCAGTTCTTCAGATAACCACACACTTTGCCTTCGCACCTCTGGTGCTCTGCTTATGCCTTTGAAAACCTAATGAATAAAGCTGAAAGAACCGACACGATATGTAGGTGCTGGTAAAGCACGCAGTAAAGAACTGTTAACAGCAAGGGTTTCAGTGGGTTAACTGAGGAGAAGGCGTGATCGCTAATTGTTGACTTTTTATTTGGTGTTAGAAACACTCTTACTGTGCATGACGTGCAACAAATGTAGCCACAGAAATTGCATCACGCTTTCATGTATGCTATTGCAGACACCAACGTTGCCTAGATAGAAAACCGAAATAGCCGTGGGTTTGCTTGCTGGTCTGAAGGATCTCTCTTCGAATCTCTATCATTTGTCAATGGAAGTAAAAGGCGCTGCAATCTCATACGTTCAGAATCAAACCCGCAGCTGTTGTTCGACTTTATTTCTTGACTAATTACAACTGAGTGTCGCATGAGCAGTTACATAAACTTGTCTGGTATATTTGAACACAGATGCCGTTCTTCAATTAAAACTAACAGTACATTGTCAGGGACATTCAGTTCTATAAAAACAAGAGACAGACAAGAGAATATTTCTACCGTTCATGTGGACTACGTGTTGACTTACTGATCGGAATAATTGAAAAGTTCGGACTCATAGCCGATGCAGTGCGTGCTAATTAGAACAGCAACGCTGAGCTCTCAGCACCGTACTGAGCCCAGGTGTTTTTCTAAAGCTGTCAGGTGCAGTTCATTTACAGTACGCCCCGTGTCTCAACGGTAGGACGGAGTCAAATACTGCCTCGACACGCAACAGCATTATAATAAACCGCAGGACTTGAGGGCTATTCTCTTTGAATGTTCCAAGGCATTCGTAAGAGCGTAGGTCAAGGGCCATTCGTGCATCTCCTGTAACTCGAGTAAAAATGCTATTCAAAGTGCAGTGACTGAAATCGTCGTCCACATGTCTCCGTTGTTGATTTCTTTCTGTCTAAGAAAGTTCTATTTTCATGTCCGAACGGGGAGACTTTATCATTCCAACTTGAAGCCACCCTTAAGTACTCTGAGGTGTGTGTCTGCTTACACGTATGGCGTAAAAGGTTTCTTAAACGGAGAGCGAACTTGAAAAAAGTTCAGGTGGGTAGCTGCGTCAGCATGCGTAGGCTGCAAAGGAACAAGTAATAGGTTTATTCCATGCTGAAAAAAAGAAGAAAGGGAACACAACGTTTCGGCCGTGGAGCCTTCTTCAGGTGTGAGAGAGACAGGGCAGTAGCCCTTGAAAAAAGTTGCCGCCGCCGCCGCCGCCTCGCACTCCCTGTTCGATTGTAGCAAGAAGCCAACAGCTGGCGTATTTACTGTAATCGTGGCCGAGTGGTTAAGGCAACAAACTTGAAATCTGTTTGGGTCTCCCTGCGCAGGTTCAAATCCTGCCGACTACGGTGTCCTTTGCATTTTCTCTCGTGCGTGCATGAAAAAGGACCAGCGCTGTTTTGTTTTCGCTGGGACCTTTAACACTCTAAATCGCCTAGTACCAGCACCTTACAGTTTATTGATGTTAATTCTATTTAAGTAATAAGATTGCTAACGATGTTGGACTTTAGCCGGTGTTTTTTAGAACAAATTGCTTACTCTTCTGTAAGGAATACGCAGTACGTGCCTTTGTCAGTCATTGCTCACCATACCTGTAACTTTCTTATCTAACTCACTTCCTCAAATGGTGAAGGTCCACAAACATAAATGAAAAAAAAAACCTTGTTGTAGATGAGGTGCACAAAAAAGCAGCCCCTGATAGTGTATAACACATGTATACTATTGCAGAGACACATGTAACATATATATATATACTGTATATATATATATGAAACAGAAATAGAAACAGAAACAGGAATCGCTTACTCACCTGGAGAATCTCTGTAGGAATATCTAGCATTTATCAATGGAAATAAAAGCTGCTTTAATACAGTGCATGTTCAAACTCAAACCCTCAGCTGCTGTTCTTGTTTGTTTTGGGACAAATTGCAACTGAGCATCGCATGAGCCGTTACGTACCCTTATCTGTTAGGGAATTTCAAGGGAGGAGTTAGGTCAGAATGGGTAGGCTGCAAAACAACAAGTAAAGATTTATTCCAAGATGAAACGTTGTGGCGGTTTTCTTATCTTTTCAGCATGGACTAAACTTTTACGTGTTCCTTATATGCTATATATGTATATATTAGCACCAATGTCGTTCTTAAAAACTAACATGAAATTGTCAGGGACATTCAGCTATATACAAAGACGAGACAGACAAAGTAATAATTCTATATTAACGTGGCCTACGTATTGATGCAATGATCGAACTAACTGACATGTTCTGATTCAGATCCCCTGCAGTTCATGCCAATTAGAACAATAGCAATGCTGAGTCCTCCCCACCCTACTGAGCACAAATTCAGCTGCTCTCCAGTTCTGTTCTGCATGTTTTTTCATTGCAATTGAGCTCGGAGCTGGAGATGATCTCCATACAGTTCTGTGTTAACTAGCCCGCACTTGCGTGCTAATTTACGGGTTGTGGCAAATGCTTTTCTATAGTTCATATACATGACGGCAACCTGTTACCGAGGAACCTGAGAGGTTTAAAAGCCTCACGAGCCAGGTAGGACTCGAACCTACAATCTTCTGACACAAAATCAGACACGTTATCCATTACACCACTGGCCCATAGAACATGCGCTTGCACTCCACCACAGAGAGCTCTACACTGCTACCAGTAGTACACTTCCCCATCTAAATTTTCACAGCAAGAAACTTGTGTTTCCTACTATTTTTATCAGGTTTAAAATATCATCTCCTTAAAACAGAAAAAGTGTTGATGTGTCGTGCTGAAATTCCGATTGATTTTGAATTCAAAGAAAAAAGGTTTTCTTCCAAAACACCGTGAAATTGTCACATCTTGCAGACAATAGGTGTATTCCATGTTGAAAAGAGAAGAAAGAAAACCATGGAACCTTTTACAGGTGTGAGGCTTCTTCAGGTGTGAGAAGACCTCACGGCCGAAACGTTGTGTTTCCTTTCTTCTCTTTTCAGCATGCAATAAACCTATTACTTGTTCCTTTGCAGCCGAGGCATGCTGACATAGCTACCCAGCTGAACATCTTGCAGACTCTACTTATCTCCTGTAGAAGTAAAGCAGGGCTTGCTGGGTGAGCTTTTGCTCCGGTATGTTAGGTCACGTGTCATGTTAAATCACTTCTTCTAAACACAACATTTGCTGGTGCTAGCTTTCCCCATGAAAAGAGACATTTCCCTTACAGTACATGACATATCGTTTTTTTTTCTATCAATAAGTATAGAAATAAAACAAAAGAAAAAATGTTGTCGCCAAAGAATGCACAGCTCTGTCGCCTTGGGGAGGTTTCAAGGGCATTGAGCTCCATGAGAAGTGCCAGATAAATGCCATTTCTCATCATTTCTCTTGGCGTCAGTTCTGCTATTAAATGGGAAGGAGGCAACGGGCTCAGAGATTATGTTAAGTGCACACCGAGCGCAGATGTGTCCAAGTGTCTGTAAAAGTGCGGTGCTCCCTAGTGGCTTAAAGTGCCTGCCTAGTAAGCAGGCGATCCTGGGTCTGAATACCAGCTGTGCCTCTCTCCGTGTCTTGTTGTGCCAAATGTATCATTTCAGACAAACATGTACAGCTTTGTTCAGTTTAATGCAAGAATGCATTTCCTTTCTGGAATAACTTGTTTCTGAAGAAATCCATACATTTTGTGAAAGATGAAATCAATTTCTTGGTTGTCAGTGAAAAAATATTGCTGGCTACAAGAAGCGCAAACAATTGTTTTCTTTGACCATAAACCTGCAAATGTAGGGCGCACAAGCGGCCGTCAGTCTCTGTGGAGCAATTGGTTAGTGCATTTGACTGTTAACTAAAAGGTTGGTGGTTCAAGCCCCTCTGGTATGGGTGTCTCAGTTTTTCCAATGTAAACATCATCACCATCGCTAAAGAAGATGGCGCAGAAGGCTCCACAGCCGAAACGTTGTGCTTCTTTTTTTCTCTTTTCAGCATGGAGTAAACCTTTGCTTTATCCTTTGCAGCCTAAGCATGCTGATGCAGCTACCTTTCTCTTAACGCGCCTCAATCATTATTCACCAAAACGATCAGCAGAATAAGTCGCCTTTGTGGTGATGTCACTCCTCTGCTTCACAAATGTCCTTAGTGACGGGCCATTTCTTTCTGCCATTTTTCCGGAGCGGTTATTGATTGCTCCATCATTTCCCTCTTACTTTCCATCACTAGATTGAAAAAAAAAACAGAAACAGGCTGACAGGACGACAATCAAATTGCAAAAACTCATCAAAGCACTCGATAGAGTATTTGAATCCACAAGTAGCTACGAGCAACTTTGTCTTGGCTTGCATGAATGTCGGAAAATGTCAAAAAGAAAAAGATGGTGGCTTTTTCATATTCGTTCTTTTATTTTTAGCTCGTTGGCTCTTCTGTCCATTGTCCTCCTGCCTGGCTCTTGACCTGTGACTGTCTGAACGCACACAGTAGACTTTCATGCGGGGGATTTGTCCTGAGCCTCTGTGAAAGACCCACCCACCCCCATAAATAACTGCTCTAGAAACACATGAATGCAAAACTAAACCACAGCTTAAAGAGGAGCTTGTCATGACCGCCAGGCAGTTAAGACCAACTCTTAAGCGATCTAATCAGCACCAGCAGTGGGTGATTATTAACAAACGCTGCCGCACGAGTTAACCCACCTGCACACACTCCACCGTGCGGTACACAGTGCTATTTTTACCATCTTTACCTGCTTCCCGCTGCTCGGTATTGAGTCTATTCCTTGAGAGCTCTACCTGGCGTTTTTTCCATTACCTCGTTTATTCTGGATATTGGACTCCCCTTCTGCCTTTTTGACTTTGGACCTCGCCTCTCACCTCGGACTGTTTGCCACCAGTGTTCTCCCTGGATTACGACTTACCTTACGCCTCTTGACCACGAAACAAAGCAAAGCAGAGCAAAACAAAACGAACAAACGAAAACCCTCACGTCCCGCACTTGCATATAACGCCGTTACGTGCCCAAGCGGTATTGTAC
>NW_027167765.1:0-52500 GCF_040954835.1 Lepisosteus oculatus | reverse complement strand
TATTCCTTGTTGTTCCAAACTTAATTTTAAACACTTTTAATTAGAAATTATATTACAAATAGTGCAAAAAATGACTAATTTCACAAAAAATAATGTAATATAAAACAGATGTTTTTAACTTTATTGTAGTGTTTTAGAAACTAATATGTCTTCAAAAATGGTTATTTTTCACTCCTAGGAATGAAAGCTGTTGTTATATGATGTTTATTTTCAAATTTTGAAAAATCAAAGGATTCTAGCTTTCTCCCCTTGCAGGCATCGGACACAGAGAACCTCATGGTTTTCCTAAAAATCATTTTTTATGTTCCCTGGTGTTTCAAACTTAGTTTTAATTTCTTATTATGTTAAAAACAGGGTAATACATTTCTAATTGGACTATAAATAATGTCATATTGTCTGCTATAAAACTGATGTTTTCAACTCTATTCTAGAGATTCTAGAATCAACTAATAGAGAATTGAAATAAAAAAGGGCATAAGAAGACATTACCAACAACGACCACAAGATGGAGATAGTGTCTAGACATTACCAACAACGACCACAAGATGGAGATATTATCCAAAGAGGCAAGAGGGCAAAGCCGCGATAAGGTAAAATCATTTTTTGAAAGAGATTGCTGTCAGAATGCACATCCGTATCCCAAACAGAATCTCTAGTAAAATATGATCATTTGTGAAACAGGCAAATGAGTGTCTGCTACAATATGATTGCTACATATCTGCATTTGTTGGTTTTTAAGGAGTAATAGTGGAGGGGGTTTAAACCTGCGATCCCGTGTGTTGAAGTATTTCACAACACTACCCCTAGCACATCTGGAAATAAATCCTCATAATGATTATTGCCCTGGGCATGTACCAAAAAATCAGTGAGCATATATATATATATCACTGTGTTGAAGCTAGAGACACAGAATAAGTGCAAACACATCCTAGCTACAGTGTAGTTCAGGTGGGTAGCTGCGTCAGCATGCGTAGGCTGCAAAGGAACAAGTAATAGGTTTATTCCATGCTGAAAAAAAGAAGAAAGAGAACACAACGTTTCGGCCGTGGAGCCTTCTTCAGGTGTGAGAGAGACAGGGCAGTAGGCAGAGGTAAAGTAGCGGGAGAACAAAGGTTGGGAGGGAGGAGGAGTGAGAGGCGGGAGCAGGGGACAGAAAGAGAGGCCAATCAAGAGGTGTGAAGTCAGAATGGGTGCAGAGAGGTGTGAAATGAAACTTCCAATGAATGGAGAAAATTTAAAAGAACAGTAGTCTGTTATTAAGGGAAGGGAGAATGTGTGATCCTAGCTGAAGAATAATTTTAGTTTCGGTGGTCTTTCTGATGTATGAGTTCGGAAAAACGTTTTTGAGAACAAAGACGGAGAGATTAGAGTGGTCGTGGCCGTCAGAGGTGAAATGAGAAACAATGGGCTTGGAGAGATCTTTAATCTTCACAGCCCTGACGTGTTCTCTGAAGTGGTCTCCGAGTCTCCTTCCTGTTTCTCCAATGTAGATGGCTGGACATTTACTGCAAGAGATACAGTAAATGAGGTTGCTGGAAGTACAAGATGCTGTCTGGGTGATCCGGAATTGTCCTGAGGGGCCTTGAATGATTGTGGTGGTGGCTGTGTACTTGCAGGTGATACAACGAGCTCTGTTGCAAGGGAAAGTGCCTGGTGTGGATGGTTGTTGAGGGCAGTCAAGGGAGCTGTGAACAAGGAGGTTACGCAGATTAGGTGGTCGGCGATATGAGATGATAGGGTGATCAGAAAAGAGGGCCCCAATGGAGGGATCATCCTGTAGGATGGAAAAGTTGTGGTTAATGGTCCTGGGGATAGGAAGTGTGTTAGGGTGGTAAGGAAGCACCAAAGGAATGTGGTTGTTACGGCGGGAGTTCCTGATCGGGTTGATGGTCCAGGGGGTGTTTTTGGCTGGGGCAAGGGCCCTGTCAATCACACTGCTGGGGTATCCTCTGTTGATGAAAAATGAATACATTTCGAGGGCTTGGTTCTCGAAGTCGATGTCATCGCTGCATAGTCATCGTAACCTAAGGAACTGTGAAAAAGGAAGAGAGTTTTTAGTATGGTTGGGGTGAAATGAGCTGTACAGGAGGTAGCTGTGTGAATCCGTGGGTTTGTAATAAACTGAAGTGGACAGTCGGGGGTAGTTGATAGACAAGTGGATGTCTAGAAACGGAAGAGTGGTGGAAGATATGTTAACCGTATATTTGAGGGACGGGTGGAAGTTGGTTAAATGGTGCAGGAAGAACTCAAGCTGATCGCTGGAGCATGTGGCGGCACTGACGCAGTCATCAATATATCACTTGTAGAGGTCAGGGACATAGCCAGTGTAGGAAGCGAAGAAGCGTTCTTCTACCCAGCCGAGGTCAGGGACATAGCCAGTGTAGGAAGCGAAGAAGCGTTCTTCTACCCAGCCGACAAAAATGTTGGCATAGCTGGGTCCCATTCTGGTGCCCATGGCAACTCCACTGACCTGTTGGTAAAAAAGATTATTGAAAGAGAATGCGTTCAGTGTGAGGACCAATTCTGCAAGGCGTACCAGGGTGTGGGTGGGTGGATCAAGCACTGTGTGTTTGTCCAGCGTGTGCTTGAGGGCTGTAAGGCCGTCATTATGGGGAATGACGGTGTACAGAGATGTGATGTCCATGGTAAAAATGTGGCATTCGGTACCCTGAAATTGGAAATCATTGAAAAGTTGGAGCGCGTGGTTGGTGTCTTTGATGTATGAGGGAAGATCTTCAACCAGCGGTCTCATGAGGCTGTCGAGAAAGGCTGAGATGTAAGTAGTTGGACAGTTACATGCTGATACGATGGGGCGTCCAGGGGTGTCCGGTTTGTGGATTTTGGGGAGGAGGTAAAATTGAGATACCTGTGGATGTTCCATGATGAGCCGATTCGCCTCCTGGGGGAGCTCGTTACTGCTGATAAGAAGGGAAATGGTGGATACCACTTCCTTTTGGTAGTCAGTGGTAGGGTCCTGTTGGAGAGGGAGGTAGGCAGAAGTGTCAGTTAGTTGTCTAGAGGCTTCAAAGATATATAGATCCTTACGCCACACCACAACAGCACCTCCTTTGTCCGCTGGTTTGATGACGATATCATCCCTGTTGCGGAGAGACTGGAGCGCCTGATTTTCTCCTTGGGTGAGGTTAGACCTATGTTTACTGGGTATAGAGAGTGCCTTGGGAGCTTGATTAGTGCATTGGTTGATGAAATAATCAACTGGTGGAAAACGGCCAGAGGAGGGAGTCCAACAGCTCTGTTTGGGATTAATGTTGTTAATGACATCAATAACCGGGTTATAAAGGAACAAGTAACAGTGTTCCTGCACCTTTGACCTCATCCAGAATGTATCGTTTTTTGAAAGGGATTGCTGTCAGAATGCACAACTGAATCCCAAACAGAATCTCTAGTCAAATATGATCATTTGTGAAACAGGCAAATGAGTCTCTCAGGTGCACATTGCTCATTTTCAGACACAATTATGCAATACTTTCACCATGCGTTGAGCAGTAGGGATTAAAGATACCAGAGGTAAGGTTTAAAAGTGATTCTGAGGTGCAACACATCGGCGATACAGCTAGGCATCTGAAATGCGGGGTTTGAGAGCCCTTCAGGGAACACCGTACCCTAAAGGTACCAGAAGTCCACTAGTATAAGCATTAAGTCACTGTCACCCCTGTTACAATGTGATTGCTACATATCTTCATTTCTTTGGTTTTTAAGGAGTAAGAGTGCAGGAGGTCTAAATCTGCGTTCCAGTGTGTTGAAGAATTTCACAACACTACCTGTAGCCCATCTGAAAATAAATCCTCATTTTGATTATTGCCCTGGGCATGTACCAATAAATCACTGAGCATATATATATATCTCACTGTGTTGAAGCTAGAGACCTGTATGTAATAATATGATGCTAAAATTTTATTTTCATATATATTAATGTAATAAATGATTGCTTATGCTTTATAAACAAACCTAATTAAAATAAAAGCTTAAGTTTTGTATTTATCTTGTACCATAGAACATGATTTTCTTTGTATTTCAAGCCCACAAAGTGTCCAAATGACGCACTACATGATATAAGGAAGATTATCACATGCATATCGGTATTATCTTTCTTATGAAAATGCATTCCTTTCATTACCTTTTACTTTTTAAAATGAACTCAAATTGTGTATAATGTAATAATTTAAGTAGAATAGATTCTAATAATATAATGATCCAGTGTGTTGCACTACTTCACTGCTTCACTGCTCTATGCCGTCTGGAAATAAATCCTCAGACTGCTTACTGCCCTGGGCATGTACCAATGAATTACAGGAGCACATCTATATTTCACTGCGTTGAAGCAGGAGACACACAATCACTGCAAACACATCCTAAATACAGTGTTTCATCACCTTTGACCTCATCCAGAACATATCATTTCTTGAAAGGGATTGCTGTCCGAATGCACATTCGAATCCCAAACAGAATCTCTAGTAATATACGATCGTTTGTGAAACATGCAAATGACTGTCTCAGGGGCCCATTCCTCATTGTCAGACACATGTATCTTGTACCATAGAACATGATTTTCTTTGTATTTCAAGCCCACAAAGTGTACAAATGTTCTATGATCATTTCTTTCAGCATTAGGGACTAAATATACCAAACGTATGATGCTAAAATCCTGAAAAAAGGATGTGCTCCATCTCGTCAGTAGATTGGATTCCAAAACTGATTTGGGTCAATATACATTACCTTTGAAGATAAGGTACAGTCTACTGTAGGGAACCATCAACTGAGAAAGCATTGGCCTTCCCTGGGGGTCAGGTAGGTGCAAAAGATAAACCTTTATCCTATCTTTATCTTAAGATAAGTGGCCAAGCAGTATTTTTCCAAGTTTCACCAAGCTCATCATGTTGCCATAATAGACAAAGTTCTATAAAATGTTAAATAACTTTAAAAAAAAGCATCTTGGTCTTTCAGTACTGTACAAGGTGAATTAAACTGTCCCTGGTAATAAAAAGTAATTAGAAGCATCCCAGAAACTTTATCTCTAGAAACATTAGCTGTTTTATATCATGTAATTTAGTGTGATGTTGTCAGAATTCAAGGACATTATCACACACAGAAATTGGTTCAGTTAAATCTAAAAAACACAGCTAAACATGGGTTTAAATGTAAAATAGAAGTCTTACCTCTTGTCAAAAGATTTAATTCAAGAAGCGATGTAATAAATGATTGCTTATGCTTTATAAACAAATCTAATTAAAATAAAAGCTTAAGTTTTGTATTTATCTTGTACCATAGAACATGATTTTCTTTGTATTTCAAGCCCACAAAGTGTCCAAATGACGCACTACATGATATAAGGAAGATTATCACATGCATATCGGTATTATCTTTCTTATAAAAATGCATTCCTTTCATTACCTTTTACTTTTTAAAATGAACTCAAATTGTGTATAATGTAATAATTTAAGTAGAATAGATTCAGGTAGGAAATATAGAGTCATGATGTTTATGGCTGACATCATTTCACATGGGTGAATTTTAAGCTAAGAAATAAAAACATTTACAATGAAGATACCATTGCTTAATTTTTAATGCCTTTAAAAAATAAATACCTCCTGAGAATAATTTGCCACTCCCAGATCCTTGGTAAGGTACTGTTTGAATCCAATCAGGAGAGGAGCATCCAGGGAGTGCTTTCTATAGAGTCCAGCTTGGGCCACTCTCTTCCGGCCTGCTGATACTTTTTAACTACTCAGGGCCTGTAAAGATATAAAACACCGGTTTAAACATTTTATACCTATAAGACAAATTAGAATTTTAGTAAAAAATACATACATCTGAAAAATAAAAAGTCTTACTGCTGATAGAGTTCTTCAGAGCTCACATCTTCCCCTTCCTTATCCGTTTCTGTTTCAGTTTCTAGAGCAGCCTCTGGCATCTCTTCCTCCTGGACAGCGGCCTCTTGCTCAGGGCCGCTGGAATGCAGGTAGATTCTTTTCAACATGCTTTTACATAATATGTTGTAACAATGATTTCAAAAAGAAACTACAGAAGCCTTACAGATTAAAAATATCTCACCTTGCCGATGTGTCTTCAGGCTTCCCATGTACAAAAAGGCCCAAGGACTCTAGCAGCCTTACAACCACTATCCTGTTTGCCTCACCAGACACGATCTCTATTCTGTGGTAATCCACGATGACCCCGTTCTTCAGGTGATTCATCATGTCCTCCCTCGCCTGTTGAGAGGCCATCCTGATCTCTTCTGCCGTGGCGTGCTTCATACATGCCCTCTTCAAGTGAGCAGGAAGCTGATCAAAAGTATTCAGGCACATCTTGCACACCAGGGGAATCCTCGCGGGTTTCCTTTGAAAATAAATAATACCATCTTTGTATAGAAACAAGCTTAGACTGATTTCTTAAATTATCCTTAAAATTCTCTCTCATAGTTTGAGCATAATGATTTTATTGCATTTATATAAGAATTGCTCATTGCTCCAAAATAAATAATGGTTTCATAAAAAAGTGAACACTTACTTGGTCTCAGTCACAGACTTTCCAATAGAAGCCATTGTGGAGTTCAGCAACTGCATGTCCTAGAAGTGGGGAAGGAATTTTAAAAGAGAAATTGAATTACAATACAGAAGCAATGGCTGAGGGATCACTGAAATATATATATATACAAATTCCAAAGACTGAGTCCATATAGAAACAACTACCTTTCATTTTCAGCATAAGAAAAAAAAACATTATCTTCCAAACCATCATAAAATTGTCCCTTCTTCCAGACTCTACTTCTCTCTTGTAGTAGTATAGCAGACCTTTCCAGGTGAGCAGATCACAGAGTCCGAAATGAGCTTCCTCCATCAAGCAAAGTACCTGAACATGACTCTGTCTTCATAAAAGCGCCCCTGTAATAAAGAAATTAAATCCGAAATCAAGAGGGCAGTTGCCTACTGAAATACAAGAAGTCATCAATTTTAACCTAGCAACACATTAAAGGCTGCATCTATACAAGTACGATTCTAGAAATGCTCACCAGATTATGTTTTAAGAAGGAACTGCGCCTCAGGTTCCGCCGAGATCTTAACTCGGATGGCAGGATTCAGAGTCCGGAGTGTGGACTGATGGCGCACGGAGGGTCCACATACTGTGGATCCCTCAGTGATCTTCCGCGTATTCAAAACGCCAGCGTGTGACTCCCCTGTCCCCGTGACCTCATTGCTCTGCTCTCTCCTCTGTGCAGCAGAGCCCGACTCATGGTAAAGTGAAACAAAATATGCCCTCAACGTAAGATTTACTCTGGAGCGAGGATAGATGTTACCTTTTTATCATTGAACAGGATGTATGTGATGTGGCGACTAGGTTCAATTTTGTATCCTCTTTAAAAGATTAAGGACTGGGGTGAGCGTGATTTACCAACCTTTCAGCTAAGAACCCGACGTGCGCACCGTTTAAGCTGCATAGACTCGGTCGTTTAACTCTTCTCCATTAGCAGGGTTAAGGTTAAAGAAAAAAAACATTGCTGACTTCTTTTTTTTTTTGCCTGCCGCTAGCGCTGATTAGCAAGGTTTGTATTTCATGTTTTGCAAGTTGCATCCATTTTAAGAAAAACAAGTCGCGTTAAAGACAGGAAATGAATACTTGTATTTAATTAAGTCCAGCCGTAGGCGGTTGTCCGTAAGGACCAGTTCTGTTCGAGAAGACAGAACAAAGAAGGCACCGCTGGGATTCGGACCCAGGATCTCCTGTTTACTAGACAGGAGCGCATTACCCATCAAGTTTCGACGAGGTGGCCGAGTGGCCAAGTCGATGGACTACTAATCCATTGTGCTCTGCACGCATGGGTTCGAATCCCGTCCTCGTCGCTTTCCATGTCTGATATGTGTGCCTGTTCGACGTTGGTCCTCCTGTTGTTTGCTCCGGTACTAGAGCCGTACATTTTCTAGCGGTGGCTGAACATGGTATAGTAGGCTAACGTCGGTATCGAGCAGTGGCAGTAACAGTATTTACGTGCCGCTGCTGCCAAGTGGCTCTGGGTTGAGACCGCGTTTTCACTTACTTGCACGGAGAAACGGAGAAAGCGATTTTTGACAGTCTCTCGAGAGACTGCGCTAGGTGTTTAGGGATAGACTTTGTCAGTTCCCCCTGGGATGATGGCCTCTCAAATAGTTTGTGATTCCTCTAGACGTTTATACACTAGAAGCCTGCTTCGTGGCTTAAATCCAAGCTAAGGAAACGAGTTAGAGGTCTGATGCAGAACTGCGAATTCAATGAACGGGAACACTACAGTACATTGCACTGTATGTGTGAGGAAAGCTGCCCCCTTCTGTCCCTTGTCGACCGAACAGAGGACTGTAAAGGGTACCGCCAAGAAACTTTAGGATGCTGGTTGGAATCCAGCTCCAAAGAAGCCCCTTTGGGTGTTATGTCATCAAAAAGTAAGAACAGCGAATCTCCCTTTGATCAAAAGCGCAACAGAACTGTTTTCCGTGGAGCAGGTTTCAGACCCGTAGACCTGTTTTATTTGTAGGGCAGGGAGCATTCCCAAACGCGAATCTCCTGTGTTAGAAATGCTTTGGGCGGCGTGAAGTGAAAATAAGAAGTGGGCTCCAGATGCACATGGAAGCAATCAAGTGTTTCATCCGAGCTGTTTCAAAGACTGCTCAACAGCTTTCCTTTCACAGAGGCGCAACGATTAATGATGGGGGTGCACCCTTCAATGCGCCTTACGACTCTAGGGAGTGATTGAGACGATTCGTAGCGTGTGCTCATTTCCCTCTATTCCCCGTGTTGCAGTGGTGGGATGACGTAAATTACTGCTTCGACACGTAACGGCATTAGAATCAAGTGCAGGAGCTGAGGGCTTTAGTTTTGTTTCGTTTTCCATGGCGTTCGTAAGCGCGCAAATCAAAGGCAATTCCTGCGTCTAACACGATTGTAAATGCTTTTGAAAGTGCAGTGTGGTGCAGCTTGTAAAATCCTTGTCCACATTTGTGGTTTGTTGATGTTTTTCTGTCTGCCAAAGTTGCATTTTGACATCCGGACGGGGAGACTTTATCATTTGAACGTGAAGCCAGCCTTAAACCCTCTGAGGCGTGTCTGTCTGCCGGCACGTATTTTGTGAAAGGTATTTTTTTTTTAACGGAGAGCGACTTAGAAAAAGTTTCCGCAGCCACCTCGCACTCCGTGTTAGATTAAAGGAGGAATGCGGCAGCGGCGAGGTCTCTGTAGTCATCAGAAGAATCAGTTCTTCAGATAACCACACACTTTGTGTTCGCACCTCTGGTGCTCTACTTATGCCTTTGAAAACCTAATGAATAAAGCTGAAAGAACCGACACGATATGTAGGTGCTGGTAAAGCACGCAGTAAAGAACTGTTAACAGCAAGGGTTTCAGTGGGTTAACTGAGGAGAAGGCGTGATCGCTAATTGTTGACTTTGTATTTGGTGTTAGAAACACTCTTACTGTGCATGACGTGCAACAAATGTAGCCACAGAAATTGCATCACGCTTTCATGTATGCTATTGCAGACACCAACGTTGCCTAGATAGAAAACCGAAAAAGCCGTGGGTTTGCTTGCTGGTCTGAAGGATCTCTCTTCGAATATCTATCATTTGTCAATGGAAGTAAAAGGCGCTGCAATCTCATACGTTCAGAATCAAACTCGCAGCTGTTGTTCGACTTTATTTCTTGACTAATTACAACTGAGTGTTGCATGAGCAGTTACGTAAACTTGTCTGGTATATTTGAACACAGATGCCGTTCTTCAATTAAAACTAACAGTACATTGTCAGGGACATTCAGTTCTATAAAAACAAGAGACAGACAAGAGAATATTTCTACCTTTCATGTGGACTACGTGTTGACTTACTGATCAGAATAATTGAAAAGTTCGGGTCATAGCCGATGCAGTGCGTGCTAATTAGAACAACAGCAACGCTGAGCTCTCAGCACCGTACTGAGCCCAGGTGTTTTTCTAAAGCTGTCAGGTGCAGTTCATTTACAGTACGCCCCGTGTCTCAACGGTAGGACGAAGTCAAATACTGCCTCGACACGCAACAGCATTATAATAAACCGCAGGACTTGAGGGCTGTTCTCTTTGAATGTTCCAAGTCATTCGTAAGAGCGTAGGTCAAGGGCCATTCGTGCATCTCCTGTAACTCGAGTAAAAATGCTATTCAAAGTGCAGTGACTGAAATCGTCATCCACATGTCTCCGTTGTTGATTTCTTTCTGTCTAAGAAAGTTCTATTTTCATGTCCGAACGGGGAGACTTTATCATTCCAACTTGAAGCCACCCTTAAGTACTCTGAGGTGTGTGTCTGCTTACACGTATGGCGTAAAAGGTTTCTTAAACGGAGAGCGAACTTGAAAAAAGTTGCCGCCGCCGCCGCCTCGCACTCCCTGTTCGATTGTAGCAAGAAGCCAACAGCTGGCACATTCGCTGTAATCGTGGACGAGTGGTTAAGGCAACAAACTTGAAATCTGTTTGGGTCTCCCTGCGCAGGTTCAAATCCTGCCGACTACGGTGTCCTTTGCATTTGCTCTCGTGCGTGCGTGTAAAAGGACCAGCGCTGTTTTGTTTTCGCTGGGACCTTTAACACTCTTAATCGCCTGGACCCGCAGCCTGTGAAATCGATTCTTCAGCACCCACTAGTGACGCTTTGCAGCTGGACGCAGATAACGATGCTTTTCTGCAACGAGCTTTCCAGCTGAATTTTCTCGGCAGCTCCATACTGAACCTGTTCTCCATTGCAACATAGCGGAGGCTCGTCACGTCTATAGCAAGGCTGTGTAGGACCGCATACGCCACAGTGACTTGTACACAGACCACATGAAAGGCAAGCAAAATACACTTTTAAAATTCCAAAGACTCACAAGGTCAGAGGAACAGCGATGACCTGAACAGATCTGTTACAGAAGTCTAGGTTGACCTTTTTAGAGCTGTAATTGCATTTTTGTTTAATAGAAGATCAAATCTACTCGCATGTACCAGCACCTTACAGTTTATTGATGTTAATTCTGTTTAAGTAATAAGATTGCTTACGATGTTGGACTTTAGATGTTGGTGTTTTTTAGAACAAATTGCTTACACTTCTGTGAGGAATACGCAGTACGTGCCATTGTCAGTCATTGCTCACCATACCTGTAACTTCCTCAAATGGTGAAGGTCCACAAACATAAATGAAAAAAACCCTTGTTGTAGATGAGGTGCACAAAAAAGCAGCCCCTGATAGTGTATAACACATTTATACTATTGCAGAGACACATGTAACATATATATATATACTGTATATATATATGAAACAGAAATAGAAACAGAAACAGGAATCGCTTACTCACCTGGAGAATCTCTGTAGGAATATCTAGCATTTATCAATGGAAATAAAAGCTGCTTTAATACAGTGCATGTTCAAACTCAAACCCTCAGCTGCTGTTCTTGTTTGTTTTGGGACAAATTGCAACTGAGCATGGCATGAGCCGTTACGTACCCTTATCTGTTAGGGAATTTCAAGGGAGGAGTTAGGTCAGAATGGGTAGGCTGCAAAACAACAAGTAAAGATTTATTCCAAGATGAAACGTTGTGGCGATTTTCTTATCTTTTCAGCATGGACTAAACGTTTATGTGTTCCTTATATGCTATATATGTATATATTAGCACCAATGTCGTTCTTAAAAACTAACATGAAATTGTCAGGGACATTCAGCTATATACAAAGACGAGACAGACAAAGTAATAATTCTGTATTAACGTGGCCTACATATTGACGCAATGATCGAACTAACTGACATGTTCTGATTCAGATCCCCTGCAGTTCATGCCAATTAGAACAATAGCAATGCTGAGTCCTCCCCACCCTACTGAGCACAAATTCAGCTGCTCTCCAGTTCTGTTCTGCATGTTTTTTCATTGCAATTGAGCTCGGAGCTGGAGATGATCTCCATACAGTTCTGTGTTAACTAGCCCGCACTTGCGTGCTAATTTATGGGTTGTGGCAAATGCTTTTCTATAGTTCATATACATGACGGCAACCTGTTACCGAGGAACCTGAGAGGTTTAAAAGCCTTACGAGCCAGGCAGGACTCAGACCTACAATCTTCTGATCCAAAGTCAGGCGCGTTATTCATTACGCCACTGGCCCATAGAACATGCGCTTGGACTCCACCACAGAGAGCTCTACACTGCTACTAGTAGTACACTTCCCCATCTAAATTTTCACAGCAAGAAACTTGTGTTTCCTACTATTTTTATCAGGTTTAAAATATCATCTCCTTAAAACAGAAAAAGTGTTGTGTCGTGCTGAAATTCCGATTGATTTTGAATTCAAAGAAAAAAGGTTTTCTTCCAAAACACCATTAAATTGTCACATCTTGCAGACAATAGGTGTATTCCATGTTGAAAAGAGAAGAAAGAAAACCATGGAGCCTTTTACAGGTGTGAGGCTTCTTCAGGTGTGAGAAGACCTCACAGCTGAAACGCTGTGTTTCCGTTCTTCTCTTTTCAGCATGCAATAAACCTATTACTTGTTCCTTTGCAGCCGAGGCATGCTGACGTAGCTACCCAGCTGAACATCTTGCAGACTCTACAGTACTTCTCTCCTGTAGAAGTAAAGCAGGGCTTGCTGGGTGAGCTTTTGCTCCGGTAAATTAGGTCACGTGTCATGTTAAATCACTTCTTCTAAACACAACATTTTCTGGTGCTAGCTTTCCCCATGAAAAGAGACTGTCACGACCACCAGCCAGCGGAGATCAACACGTAAGCGAGCCAATCAGCACCAGCAGCGGATTACTACTAACAAGCGCCGCCGCACGAGTTAACACACCTGCAATTGCTCTACCGTGCGGCACGCCGGGTTATTTATACCATTCGCACCTGATTCCCGTTGCTCGGTATTGAGTTCTCTTCTTGTTGCTCAGCCTAGCGTTCTCACCCCTCTTTTGCCTTCCTGGAATTCTGCCTGCACCTTTTGCCTTCGGACTTCGGATCTCGTCTCGCCCTTTGGTTTGTTTGCTATCATTGCCTGTTTTGGATTTGACCCTGAAGCTCTCCTTTCGACTACGATTCTGTCTCACGTTTTGGATTGTTCGCCACCAGTGCCTTTACCGGATCTCGACTTACCTTCGCCTTCGGACTACGGCTCAGCTCCTGGATTTGCTCGGTACGTTTACTTACCTCCCTGCGACTCCTGCATCTGCATCGGATCCTTTTCACCTCTACAGAGCAGCGTTACAGAATACCGAGCCAGATTATGGATCCCGCAGACGCACAGACCCTTCGTTCCCTTCTCCCGCAGCAATCCCAGACCATCGCCCAGCTTCAATCTTCTCTCCAACTGCTCACTAACCAAGTCGCCTGGCTTTTTTCTTCCCCTGTTTCGCCGGCTCCCGCACCGATTCCTACAACGCCTTTTTTTCAAACACCTGCTCCAACCACCGCGGCCCCGCCCACCACTCCCTCAACTTTACCATTTGTTCTCCCGGAGAAGTATGACGGCAATCCTGCAGGCTGCAGGGGCTTTATTGCCCAGTGCTCCCTGGCTTTTCAGCTGCAGCCTGAGCGTTTTTCTACTTCTCGACAGAGGATCGGATTCGCACTTTCCTTGCTCACAGGCAAAGCATTGGATTGGGCTGCAGTATTGCTTGCTAGAGGAGAGCAGCTGTTCTCTGACTTTCAGCTTTTCGCTGACCGTCTCCAGGCGCGTTTTTCTCAAAGCAACCCGGATTTGACTTGCCTTCGGCTTTCCTCTCTTCGCCAGGGCGACAGACCACTGCAAGATTATGTGGCTGAATTCCAAGCCCTCGCCACGGAGTCTGCCTGGAACCCGGAAGCTTTGGTTTGCCTCTTCGCTAAGGGTCTCTCGGAGGATCTAAAGGACCACCTGGTGCTCATGTCCTTACCAACCTGGTCTCTAGAGGCGGCTATCGCTGCGGTAGTTGAATTGGACACTCGCATTCGGCTGCGGAGAGCGGAGAGACACCCAGGAAGCAGACCTGTGCGGCCCATGGGTCCTCCCCTCGTGGCGCCCACCCTGCCACATGCACCCCTGTCCTTGGAGGAAAAGGAAAGGCGCCGTCAGGAGGGGCTGTGTCTGTACTGCTCTGCGTCGGGTCACCTGCTCGCTACTTGTCCTTTGAGACCCCCACATCCACCTCGAGCTCCCCCACTGCCTACTGTTAGTGTCAGTAGTGCTGTTTTTTCACAATCCTCTTCAGGGCCTTTATTCCCAGCTGAGATTTCCTGGATGGACACGCACCTTCCCCTTTCGGTTTTGGTGGATTCAGGGGCAGCTGGGAATTTTATGGATGCCTCTTTTGCTAAGAAGTGGGATATTCCTCTTGCTCCGCTTTCACCCCCTATCTGCATTCAAACGTTGGATGGGTCACCGATCGCTCCTGGACGTATTTCCTGGCAGACCATTCCCCTATCCCTTACTGTTGGTGCCACTCATGTGGAGGACATTTCACTCCTTCTCCTGGACTCCCCTGCTTACCCTGTGATCCTGGGCCTTCCCTGGCTCAAAAAGCATGATCCCCACATCTCCTGGGCCAAGAATGAGATCATTGCCTGGAGCCAGGCCTGTCGTGACAACTGTTGTCGTCCTCCACTTAAGGTTGCTGCTTCAGTAAACCTCTTGGAAGAACACTCTATTATTCCCCCCCAATATGCACATTTGAAGCAAGCCTTTGACAAACAGAAAGCTCTATCGCTCCCCCCTCACCGCACCTATGACTGTGCAATAGATTTGCTTCCAGGAGCACTCCCACCCAAAGGACGGATCTACCCGCTCACTCAGACGGAGAATGAAGCCCTGCAGGATTATATCAAGGAGGCCCTGAATTCTGGTTTTATTCGTCCCTCCTCGTCCCCAGCCTGTGCTGGGTTCTTCTTCATAGGGAAGAAGGACGGCTCCTTGAGGCCGTGTATTGATTACAGAGGCCTGAACTCCATTACAGTCAAACATCCCTACCCCTTGCCTTTAATCCCAGCCGCTCTGGAGTCCCTACGTGGAGCCTCCATTTTCTCAAAACTAGATCTACGAGGGGCTTATAATTTAATCAGGATCCGTGAAGGGGATGAGTGGAAGACAGCCTTTATGACCACGCACGGCCACTATGAATATCAGGTGATGCCTTTTGGACTCGCTAATGCCCCGGCAGTCTTCCAATCCTTCATAAATGACATCTTCAGGGACATTATTGGAAAATTTGTCTTGGTATACTTGGATGACATCCTCATTTTTTCCACCGACCCTCAGGAACATGTCCATCATGTCCAGGAGGTCTTGTCCAGACTCATCGACAACCAGCTCTACGCCAAGCTTGAGAAATGCATTTTTCATGCTTCTAAGATTCACTTTCTGGGCTACATTATTTCTCCTCTTGGAGTCGAGATGGACTCAGCCAAGGTGGCAGCTATCAATGATTGGCCTGTGCCACGTAATTTGAAGCAAATCCAACGCTTTCTAGGTTTTGCCAACTTCTACAGGCGATTCATCCGGAACTTTAGCTCCGTGGTGGCGCCCATTACGGCTCTGACCCGCAACCGTCCTAGTCGGGGTAAATGGAATCCGGAGGCTAACCAGGCATTCCTGCGCTTGAAACGTCTCTTCAGCTCCGCTCCTCTCCTACGGCATCCGGATCCCTCCCGGCCTTTCATTGTTGAAGTTGACGCCTCTGCCCATGGGGTTGGTGCAGTCCTCTCCCAGCGCCTCGAAGAGGATCGCCTCCCTCATCCATGTGCTTTCTTTTCCAAGAAGCTCTCTCCTGCTGAGGTTAACTATGATGTGGGCAATCGGGAACTCCTAGCTATCAAGCTGGCCCTCGAGGAATGGAGACACTGGCTGGAGGGGGCTCAGCACCCCTTTGTCATTATTACGGACCATAAGAACCTGTCCTATATTCAATCTGCCAAGCGCCTCAACTCGCGTCAGGCCCGTTGGTCACTTTTCTTTTCTCGTTTCAATTTTGTTATCACTTACACTCCTGGCTCGAAGAATGGGAGGGCTGATGCACTCTCTCGGCTCCATGACCCCCCAGACCTGGACGACACACCTGAACCAATCATCTCTCCTAACAGAATCGTGGCAGCGATTCATTGCTCCATTGAAGATCAGGTCAGGCGTGCCCTCAACGGAACTACAGTTCCTCTGTGCTGCCCCCCGGATAAGCTTTTCGTCCCGAACAACTTACGTTCTGCGGTTTTGCAGTGGGGACATGATTCCCGGTTTGCCGGCCACCCGGGATGCAGACGCACTCTGGACCTCCTCACCAGGGACTTTTGGTGGCCTTCCATGCGATCTGATGCAGCAGAGTACGTCCGGGCTTGCCCGGTCTGTGCCAGGAGCAAGACTCCGCGCTCTAGGAAGGCTGGCCTCCTTCACCCCCTTCCAATCCCACACCGCCCTTGGTCCCACATAGCTGTTGACTTCATTACGGACCTTCCTAACAGTCAGGGTCATACGGTAATCATGGTGGTCTCCGATCGTTTTTCCAAAGCAGCCCATTTTGTCCCCCTCCCAGCATTGCCCACAGCCCAGGAAATGGCATCTTTGTTTGTACAACAGGTCTTTAGGATACATGGTTTGCCTGATGACGTTGTCTCGGACAGGGGACCGCAATTTATCTCGGCCTTTTGGAAGGCTTTCTGTCAAACTCTAGGGACTCATGTATCTTTGACTTCTGGTTATCATCCTGAGGCCAATGGTCAGGTGGAAAGGACCAATCAAAGCCTCCTGACCTTTTTGAGAGCCTTCACCTCCAGCTCACAGGATGATTGGTCATCACTACTTCCCTGGGCAGAATATGCCCACAATTCTCTTACCTCCTCCTCCACAGGTCTCTCTCCCTTCCTTTGTTCTTTAGGTTATCAGCCCACTCTCATCCCTGTCACACCTCCACTCACGGCAGTGCCGTCCGTGCAACAATATATTGCCAAACTGCGAAGGACCTGGAAAATGGCGAGGACAGCTCTTATTAAGTCAACCCAGCGCCACGCCAAATTCGCCAACCGACACCGCAGACCAGCCCCTCGTTTTCGGAAAGGACAGTTTGTTTGGTTATCGACACGGAACCTACCTATACATCAGCCTTCCAAAAAGCTTGGGCCTAGATATATTGGTCCCTTCCGGATTCGTTCCCGGATCACCCCGGTTACCTTCCGTCTTGCTCTCCCCCCTACCCTCAGAATCCACCCCTCATTTCATGTCTCCCTCCTGAAACCTGTTTACCGCTCGCCCCTTGCGGCTCCCCAACATCGCCCGCCACCTCCTCGTCGCATTCAGGGGCGCCCGGCTTATACGGTCCACAAGATCATTGACTCCAGATGGAACCGCGGTACCCTGCAGTATTTTGTCGACTGGGAAGGTTTTGGTGCCGAGGAGAGATCTTGGGTTCCAGAGAAGGATATTTTGGACCCTACACTAATCAGTGACTTTCACAGGGACTATCCTAATCGGCCGTCTCGGGCGTCGGGAGCCGCCCGTGAAGGGGGGGGTACTGTCACGACCACCAGCCAGCGGAGATCAACACGTAAGCGAGCCAATCAGCACCAGCAGCGGATTACTACTAACAAGCGCCGCCGCACGAGTTAACACACCTGCAATTGCTCTACCGTGCGGCACGCCGGGTTATTTATACCATTCGCACCTGATTCCCGTTGCTCGGTATTGAGTTCTCTTCTTGTTGCTCAGCCTAGCGTTCTCACCCCTCTTTTGCCTTCCTGGAATTCTGCCTGCACCTTTTGCCTTCGGACTTCGGATCTCGTCTCGCCCTTTGGTTTGTTTGCTATCATTGCCTGTTTTGGATTTGACCCTGAAGCTCTCCTTTCGACTACGATTCTGTCTCACGTTTTGGATTGTTCGCCACCAGTGCCTTTACCGGATCTCGACTTACCTTCGCCTTCGGACTACGGCTCAGCTCCTGGATTTGCTCGGTACGTTTACTTACCTCCCTGCGACTCCTGCATCTGCATCGGATCCTTTTCACCTCTACAGAGCAGCGTTACAGAGACATTTACCTTACAGTACATGACATATCGTTTTTATTCTACCAATAAGTATAGAAATTAAACAAAAGAAAAAATGGTGTCGCCAAAGAATGCACAGCTCCGTCGCCTTGGGGAGGTGTCAAGGGCATTGAGCTCCTTGGACATGAAAAGTGCCCGATAAATGCCATTTCTCATCATTTCTCTTGGCGTCAGTTCTGCTATTAAACGGGAAAGAGGCAACGGGCTCAGAGATTATGTTAAGTGCACACCGAGCGCAGATGTGTCCAAGTGTCTGTAAAAGTGCGGTGCTCCCTAGTGGCTTAAAGTGCCTGCCTAGTAAGCAGGCGATCCTGGGTCTGAATACCAGCGGTGCCTCTCTCCGTGTCTTGTTGTGCCAAATGTATCATTTCAGACAAACATGTACAGCTTTGTTCAGTTTAATGCAAGAATTCATTTCCTTTCTGGAATAACTTGTTTTTGAAGAAATCCATACATTTTGTGAAAGATGAAATCAATTTCTTGGTTGTCAGTGAAAAAATATTGCTGGCTACAAGAAGCGCAAACGATTGTTTTCTTTGACCATAAACCTGCAAATGTAGGGAGCACAAAAGACCGTCAGACTCTGTGGTGCAATCGGTTAGTACATTTGGCTGTTAACTGAAAAGTTGGTGGTTCAAGCCCCTCCAGTATGCATGTCTCAGTTTTTCCAATGTAAACATCATCACCATCGCTAAAGAAGATGGAGCAGAAGGCTCCACAGCCGAAACGTTGTGCTTCTTTTCTTCTCTTTTCAGCATGGAGTAAACCTTTGCTTTATCCTTTGCAGCCTAAGCATGCTGACGCAGCTACCTTTCTCTTAACGCGCCTCAATCATTATTCACCAAAACGATCAGCAGAATAAGTCGCCTTTGTGGTGATGTCACTCCTCTGCTTCACAAATGTCCTTAGTGACGGGCCATTTCTTTCTGCCATTTTTCCGGAGCGGTTATTGATTGCTCCATCATTTCCCTCTTACTTTCCATCACTAGATTGAAAAAAAAACAGAAACAGGCTGACAGGACGACAATCAAATTGCAAAAACTCATCAAAGCACTCGATAGAGTATTTGAATCCACAAGTAGCTACGAGCAACTTTGTCCTGGCTTGCATGAAAGTCGGAAAATGTCAAAAAGAAAAAGATGGTGGCTTTTTCATATTCGTTCTTTTATTTTTAGTTCGTTGCTGCTTCTGTCCATTGTCCTCCTGCCTGGCTCTTGACCTGTTTGAACGCACACAGTAGACTTTCATGCAGGGGATTTGTCCTGAGCCTCTGTGAAAGACCCACCCACCCCCATAAATAACTGCTCTAGAAACACATGAATGCAAAACTAAACCACAGCTTAAAGAGGAGCTTGTCATGACCGCCAGGCAGTTAAGACCAACTCTTAAGCGATCTAATCAGCACCAGCAGTGGGTGATTATTAACAAACGCCGCCGCACGAGTTAACCCACCTGCACACACTCCACCGTGCGGTACGCAGTGCTATTTTTACCATCTTTACCTGCTTCCCGCTGGTATTGAGTCTACTCCTTGAGAGCTCTACCTGGCGTTTTTTCCATTACCTCGTTTATTCTGGATATTGGACTCCCCTTCTGCCTTTTCGACTTTGGACCTCGCCTCTCACCTCGGACTGTTTGCCACCAGTGTTCTCCCTGGATTACGACTTACCTTACGCCTCTTGACCATGAAACAAAGCAAAGCAGAGCAAAACAAAACGAACAAACGAAAACCCTCACGTCCCGCACTTGCATATAACGCCGTTACGTGCCCAAGCGGTATTGTACGTCATCCTAGCACTGCACCCCGGGGCGTATGGTATATGGGAACGAGCACACGCCACGAATCGTCTCGAATCACTCCCTACAGCTGTAAGGCACCTTGAAGCGTGCACCCCCAACATTCTTCTTTGCGCATCTGTGAAAGGTAAACTCTTGAGCAAACTCTGAACCAGCTCTAAGGAAACTAATCCGATTAGACGTTACTTTGACTCATCCTTTAAGGGACCCTTGTTAATTGGAGAATCCAATGATTTCGAATGAATTCTGTATGCGTTAAAAGACAGCTATACACAGAAAACATGCAGGACACTTCTCATGATGTTTCCCGAGCCGAAACACAGTGCGTTTTTCCAAGCCATCTGACAAAGCCCTCCCACTGAAAACTGCAGCAGATCATGTAAAGACGTTCAACTTTGTAACTACTGCACGCACGCACAGGAAGCAGAATAAATTCCTCTTTTCAAACTGTCAAAGGTTTGCTTTGCGAACACTGCAGGACATCGCACAATCGCTTTTGAACGGGGACAAACGATTTCTTATGGGGCGCAGTAAGTACAGACGTTTAAAAAGCTCCACTCATGCCGACGATGCAGCATGAAGAAGCGCAACCTAACGTTTGCATTCCTAGCAAATTCCTTTTATTTTTTTATAAATAAAGACAGTCTTGTTTAACAAACAACACACACAACATTTTACATTGTCAATTCAGTTCAAATCAATGTATTTCTATATAGCGCCTTTCACAACAAGGGCTTCCCAAGGCACTTAACAATGCAAGTTGTTAAGAACCTTGTGTCTAATATGCCGCCTAGGTAACGTGCTGTCTCTTTGAGGCAAATGTTTAAATCCTCTGAGTTAAGTGCTGAAGTTATAGTAGTCCTATCAGTATTGTTGCCTCCGATCAACAGATCCTCAGTTTTCTCAGAGTTGAGTAACAAAAAGTTTTCACACATCCAAGTATTTCCTTCATTAATGCATTTAACTAAAGTGATAATAGAAGAGCTGTCGTTTGGTGTAAACAAAATGTTTATTTGAGTGCAATCAGCATATGAATGAAAGTTCATATTATTTTTTCGGATTATCCTACCTAGCAGCAGCATGTAGAGAGAGAGAGCAATATTGGTCCCAGCACTGATCTTCTGGTACCCCAAATTGAACTGGTGACATTGATGAAGCAGTACAATTATTAGATATTTGAACATAATGAAAACGATGAGTAAAATGTGAAGTAAACCACTGAAGGACGGTTCCAGATAAGCCAACCTCAAACTCAAGCCTGTGTAACAAAACAGAGAGGTCAACCGTGTCAAAGGCAGCTCTAAGATCTAGAAGCACAAGCACTGTTGCATTCCCCGCATCAGTAGCTAAGAGAATATCATTTACGACTCTTGTTAATGCAGTTTCAGAAACCAGACTGAAATTTCTCAAGTATATTATTTGAATCCAGATACGATTGACGTTGGGCAACAACTATTCTCCCAAGACTTTTAGATTGAAATGGGACCTTTGAGACAGGCCTGTAGTTGTTAAGAACTTGTGGATCCAAATTTGACTTCTTAAGGAGCGGTCTAACAACCGCTACCTTAAATTGATCAGGTACAACGCCTGACGCAAGCAATGCATTCATCATACTAATTATAGGTCCTGCCAGTCCTTCGAGGGAATCTTTGACTAGCTGAGTGGGGATGGGATCTAGCGAACAGGTGGTTGACTTTGTCTTATGTCTGTGTTTATGAGTCCACCATAAGAAGAAATCTGAACAGGAGTGGTGATCATGCGAGGTCACCATGGAGGAAACCACTGCTCTCCCCCCCAAAAAAACCACCACTGCCCCTCTCAAGTTTGCTAAAGACCACATGGATGTTCCACAGCAACTCCTGGAACAATGTTCTGTGGACAGACGTGACAAAAGTTGAACTTGTTGGTAAATGTGCACAGCGTTATGTTTGGAGATAACAAAACACTGCATACCAACTCCAAAACCTCATCCCACCTGGGAAGCATGGCGGAGGCTGTGCGGCTTGCAATCATCGAGGGACCGATGAATTCCAAGATGTATCAGGAAAATCTACAGCAGAATGTCAGGGTGTCTGCCTGTGATTTAAAACTCGAAAGACGCTGGGTCATGCAGCATGACAAAAACAAAGGAGTACATCAACAACAGAGTGGCTGAAACAGAAGAAATTCCGTATTTTGGGATGGCCAAGTAAGAGTCCTGACCCCAATCCCATTGAAGTACTGTGGCGTGATCTGAAGCAGGCCGTTCAGCGCAAGACATCCCAAAAATATACATGACTGAAACAGTTTTTCATAGAGGAATAGGCCAAAATACCTCCTAACCGCTGCTCAGGTCTGACCAGCCGCTACAGAAAGTAGGGGTTGAGGTTTTTGTCATAAAGGAGGTTCCACTAGCTCCTTAATATAAGGGTTCACGTACTTTTTCCATCAATGACCTTGATTGTTTAAACCATTTGGTCAATAAAGAAACAGCAATGTCAAATGTTGGGCGTGTGTTGTTTGTTAAATCAGACTCTCTTTATTAATTATTATGACTTAGATAAAGATAAGATCACATGTTAGGAGCCATTCATGCAGAAATCCACATCATTCCGAAGGGCTGTTTACAAAAGTTTTTCTCCCAACTGTATGTGAGAGAAAAGCAGAGATGCTCACTGAGTAAGGTGGGGTTGCAGCTTTGCAAATCACAAGGACATTTGTACGCTCAAAATGGGACAGGAGCACCCCAGATGGGACTCGAACCCACAATCCCTGGCTTAGGAAGCCAGTGCCTTATCCATTAGGCCACTGGGGCACACTGGGGAAAGCTAGGCAGCAGAAGGTTTACTGTGACCTGAGAAGGACCGGCATCCAATCACGGTGGTACACACACACACACGCTCTCACTCATCTGAGCTACACAGCTACCAAGATGATCTCAGGTGCGCCGAGTTGGTACGGAACATATTGAACTGATCGACGGCGAATTGTCTCTCAGACAGGCTTTTCACCTCTGAGCTCCCTGACTGACAGTAATCAGCTAGGTAGTGAAACAGTCAGCTGCTTCTAAGCCTTAAACAGCTGCATCGCGGCGCTTCCACAGAGAGATGATTTGAAAGCCAAACATCGCCCATTGGGAACACCTTACTATCACTAGTTTAAGAGACTCTTAAGGTCTTGCAGAGGTGCCTGTCTAATAGCATGCGCTTTGCAAGCTATAGGTGTTTAGGCTGAGGCAGAATGCCTGTTAACAAAATGTTTTTCTAAAGGGGCCTCGCACTCTTTTCCAAGCAATGGTCACCATCCCCACCGAGTGTCACAATGTAGTCATGTCCTAGGACATCACCTGTTAGTCTCCATTTGTCTGCCACCAACACTTTAGGTTACGGGGTCACAACCGCACCCCGGAGACCAGAGGAGCCGTTGGCGTTCTGGCGGCGCAGATTGGGCTGAAGGTGGGGCGCTTGAATCTCGCTGTTGGAGGCCGTCTGAAACTGACCCAAGCCTTTCCCTTGAATTAAATGTAAATAAGAAATGAACCCCAGATGCACATGGAATCAATCACGTGTTTCCTTTGAGCCGTTTCAGAGACTGCTCCAGAGTTTACCTTGCACAGATGCGCAAAGATTAATGATGGGGGTGCACGCTTCCAGGCGTCTTACAACTGTAGGGACTGATTAGAGACAATTCGTAGCTTGTGCTCATTTCCCTCTATTCCCCGTGTTGCAGTGGTAGGATGACGTAAATTCCTGCTTCGACACGTAACGGGATTATAATCAAGTGCAGGAGCTGAGGGCTTTAGTTTTGTTTCGTTTTCCATGGCGTTCGTAAGCGCGCAAATCAAAGGCAATTCCTGCGTCTAACACGAATGTAAATACTTTTGAAAGTGCAGTGTGGTGCAGCTTGTAAAATCCTTGTCCACATTTTTGGTTTGTTGATGTTTTTTCTGTCTGCCAAAGTTGCATTTTGACATCCGGACTGGGGGACTTTACCATTTGAACGTGAAGCCAGCCTTAAACCCTCTGAGGCGTGTCTGTCTGCCGGCACGAATCTTGGAAAGGTATTTTTTTTAACGAAGACCAACTTTAAAAAGGTTTCCGCAGCCACCTCGCAGTCCGTGTTTGATTATAGGAGGAATGCGGCGGCATTGAGCTCGCATTTGTCGTGCTCGAGTGGTTAAGGTGATGGGCTCGAAATGCGTTGGGGCTTCCCCGCGCAGGTTCGAAACCTACCGACTCCGGCGTCTGCCGCACGTCGCCTTGTGCCTGCGCGGCAGAGGCGAAGTGCCGCTTCTCCTTTCCTGGTACTATAAAAACGCGAAATCGTTTGGACCCGCTGCCGTGGAAATCAATTCTTCAGATAACCACGCATTCTGCGTTCGCACCTCTGGTGCTCTACTTATGCCTTTGAAAACCTAATGAATAAAGCTGAAAGAACCGACACGATATGTAGGTGCTGGTAAAGCACGCAGTAAAGAACTGTTAACAGCAAGGGTTTCAGTGGGTTAACTGAGGAGAAGGCGTGATCGCTAATTGTTGACTTTTTATTTGGTGTTAGAAACACTCTTACTGTGCATGACGTGCAACAAATGTAGCCACAGAAATTGCATCACGCTTTCATGTATGCTATTGCAGACACCAACGTTGCCTAGATAGAAAACCGAAATAGCCGTGGGTTTGCTTGCTGGTCTGAAGGATCTCTCTTCGAATCTCTATCATTTGTCAATGAAAGTAAAAGGCGCTGCAATCTCATACGTTCAGAATCAAACCCGCAGCTGTTGTTCGACTTTATTTCTTGACTAATTACAACTGAGTGTCGCATGAGCAGTTACGTAAACTTGTCTGGTATATTTGAACACAAATGCCGTTCTTCAATTAAAACTAACAGTACATTGTCAGGGACATTCAGTTCTATACAAACAAGAGACAGACAAGAGAATATTTCTACCGTTCATGTGGACTACGTGTTGACTTACTGATCGGAATAATTGAAAGGTTCGGGCTCATAGCCGATGCAGTGCGTGCTAATTAGAACAGCAACGCTGAGCTCTCAGCACCGTACTGAGCCCAGGTGTTTTTCTAAAGCTGTCAGGTGCAGTTCATTTACATGAAGGAAATCTCTTACTGGGTACGATTACAATGCAGTAAGTAGCACAGACTACTTAGGGAGTAGCCCGATGCGTTTAAAAACGACCCGAGCCAGGCAGGAGTCGAACCTGCAATCTCCTGATCCGTAGTCAGACGCGTTATCCATTGCGCCACTGGCCCTGGTGTGACACTGCAGGACTGTAACCCAGTGAGATCAGCACTGCAACTAGTAAAATATTACCCCCGGTCCATTCTTTTCCAAAAGTGAGAAACACCTGTTTTCTACATCTTGTCTGTTTTAAAACCATATCTCTTTAAACCAAACCAAGAGTTTGTCTTTTGCACTGATATTCTGATTCATTTCGATTTCAAAGAAAAAAAAAACATTATCTTCCAAAGCATCATAAAATTGTCCATTCTTCCAGACTCTACTTCTCTCTTGTAGTAGTACAGCAGACCTTTCCAGGTGAGCAGATCACAGAGTCCGAAATATGCTTCCTCCATCAAGCAAAGTACCTGAACATGACTCTGTCTTCATAAAAGCGCCCCTGTAATAAAGAAATTAAATCCGAAATCAAGAGGGCAGTTGCCTACTGAAGTTCAAGAAGTCATCAATTTTAACCTAGCAACACATTAAAGGCTGCATCTATACAAGTACGATTCTAGAAATGCTCACCAGATTACGTTTTAAGAAGGAACTGCGCCTCAGGTTCCGCCGAGATCTTAACTTGGATGGCAGGATTCAGAGTCCAGAGTGTGGACTGATGGCGCACGGAGGGTCCACATAATGTGGATCCCTCAGTTTTCTTCCGCGTGTTTAAACCACCAGCGTGTGACTCCCCTGTCCCCGTGACCTCATTGCTCTGCTCTCTCCTCTGTGCAGCCGAGCCCGATTCACGGTAAAGTGAAAAAAAAGATGCCCTCAACGTGGGATTTACTCTGGATCGAGGATAGATGTCACCTTTTTATCGTTGAACAGGATGTATGTGATGTGGCGACTAGGTTCAATTTTGTATCCTCTTTAAAAGATTAAGGACTGGGGTGAGCGTGATTTACCACCCTTTCAGCTAAGAACCCGACATGAGCACCGTTTAAGCTGCATAGACTCGGTCGTTTAACTCTTCTCCATTAGCAGGGTTAAGGTTAAAGAAAAAAAACATTGCTGACTTCTTTTTTTTTGCCAGCCGCTAGCGCTGATTAGCAATGTTTGTATTTCATGTTTTGCAAATTCCATCAATTTTAAGAAAAACAAGTCGCGTTAAAGACAGGAAATGAATACTTGCATTTAATTAAGTCTAGCCGTAGGCGGTTATCCACTGGGATTCAGACCCAGGGCTTCCTGTTTACTAGACAGGCGCTTTAACCAACTAAGCCACAGCGCCCCAGGAGTGCTGTCCTTTTGCAGCCACTTGGACACACCACTCAGACACATCTGCATTCGGTGTGTGCTCCGCCTGCTCGCTGAGCAAGTTGCCACCTTTACATACAATAGCAACATCGACACCAAGAGAAAGGATGACAAATGGCTTTTATCTGGAACTTTTCATGTCCAAGGAGCTCAATGTGCTTTCTGTGTACAACAGGGCCACTGAACTCCACGCTGGCCACTGAACCACAGCAGTGGCTTGCTGGCTTGACATCTCCCAAGGAAAATGTTGAAATCACGTGTGGAACAGGAAATTGACCCTCGAGTACGAGGGAAAAAAAAGAAAAAGATCATCTGGAGCATCAAAGGTGCATCATTTGGACACTTTG
Source organism: Lepisosteus oculatus (assembly GCF_040954835.1). NCBI lineage: Eukaryota > Metazoa > Chordata > Actinopteri > Semionotiformes > Lepisosteidae > Lepisosteus > Lepisosteus oculatus. Next base: position 25,864 of record NW_027167765.1, on the reverse strand, counting down.
TGGGCTTGAAATACAAAGAAAATCATGTTCTATGGTACAAGATAAATACAAAACTTAAGCTTTTATTATAATTAGATTTGTTTATAAAGCATAAGCAATCATTTATTACATTAATATATGTAAAAATAACATTTTAGCATCATACGTTTAGTATATTTAGTCCCTAATGCTGAAAGAAATGATCATAGAACATGACTTCTTACCTTACCTGCGGTGTTTTTGATCCCTATTGCTCAATGCACAGTGAAAGCATTGCATACATGTGTCTGACAATGAGAAATGGGCCCCTGAGACAGTCATTTGCCTGTTTCACAAATGATCGTATTTTACTAGAGATTCTGTTTGGGATTCAGATGTGCATTCGGACAGCAATCCTTTTCAAGAAATGATACGTTCTGGATGAGGTCAAAGGTGCTGGAACACTGTATTTAGGATGTGTTTGCAGTTATTCTGTGTTTCTAGCTTCAACCCAGTGATATATATATATATGCTCACTGATTTTTTGGTACATGCCCAGGGCAATAATCATTATGAGGATTTATTTCCATATGTGCTAGAGGTAGTGTTGTGAAATTCTTCAACACACTGGATCGCAGGTTTAAACCTGCACTCTTACTCCTTAAATACCAACAAATGCAGATATGTAGCAATCATATTGTAGCTGACACTCATTTGCCTGTTTCACAAATGATCATATTTTACTAGAGATTCTGTTTGGGATACGGATGTGCATTCTGACAACAATCTCTTTCAAAAAATGATATTACCTTATTGCAGCTTTGCCCCTCTTGCCTCTTTGGAAAATATCTCCATCTTGTGGTCGTTGTTGGTAATGTCTTCTTATGCCCTTTTTTTATTTCAATTCTTTATTAGTTGATTCTAGAATCTCTACAATAGAGCTGAAAATATCAGTTTTGTAGCAGACAATATGACATTAGTTATAGTCCAATTAAGACTTTATTACCCTGTTTGTAACATAACAAATTAAAATTGATTAAAACTAAGTTTGGAACACCAGGGAACATAAAAAATGATTTTTAGGAAAACCATGAGGTTCTCTGTGTCCGATGCCTGCAAGGGGAGAAAGCTAGAATCCTTTGCTTTTTCAAAATTTGAAAATAAACATCATATAACAACAGCTTTCATTCCTAGGAGTGAAAAATAACAATTTTTGAAGACATATTAGTTTCTAAAACACTACAATAAAGTTAAAAACATCCGTTTTATATTACTTTTAGTATTTTTAGTGAAATTAGTCATTTATTGCACTATTTTTAATATAATCTCTAATTAAAAGTGAATAGAATTAAGTTTGGAGCAACAAGGAACACAAAAAAAAAAGATTTTAAGGAAAAAAATGATGTCTTCTGTGCCAGGTGCCTGCAAGGGGAGAAAGCTAGAATCCTACCCAGGCTCCTGGAGCTCTGTCCTGGCTAAAGGAGGGTGAATCCATCCCCTTCAAAGCTCCATGAAAAAATGATCATTTAAAATTTGAAAAAAAAACCATCATATAACAACAGTTTTCATTCATAGGAGTGAAAAACAACCATTTTTGAAGACATATTAGTTTCTAAAACACTACAATAAAGTTGAAAACATCCGTTTTATATTACATTAATTTTTGTGAAATTAGTCATTTATTGCACTATTTTTAATAAAATCTCTAATTAAAAGTGATTAAAATTAAGTTTGGAACAACAAGGAACACAAAAAAAAAGATTTTAAGGAAAAAAATATTGTCTTCTGTGCCAGGTGCCTGCAAGGGGAGAAAGCTAGAATCCTACCCAGGCTCCTGGAGCTCTGTCCTAGCTAAAGGAGGGTGAATCCATCCCATTCAAAGCTCCATGAAAAAATGATATTTTTAAATTTGAAAAAAAAAAAACATTATAGAACAACATCTCTTGGTCCACAGAGTGCAAAAATCCAACTTTGAAGAAAATCCATTGACTGATCCCCGAATCCTGAAGTTTCTTCGCATGATATCGGGCTTGCAACCACTTTCTGGAAAATGATGAAAAATGCCAAAAATGAAAAAAAAGTTATCAATTCTAGAGCCTAAGAGGAAACTAAGACAAATGTATATCTCCAAATAATTTTATGTGCTTCAGAAGAGCCCAGGAATGTTTTTTGCATACATGAAACCACGCCCGTTTGCACGTAAGCAGACATGGTTGCACACACGACTGCATGAAAGCACGCGTGCATGCAAAATCATCCTGTTGAGCATTTGAAAAGCCGCACCACGCCGCACTTGAAATAGCTCTTACATTAGTGGTAGACGCAGGAATCGCCTTTTTATTTACGCTCTTACCAACGCGATGGAAAGCAAAACAAAGCAAAGCAGAGCAAAACAAAACGAACAAACGAAAACCCTCACGTCCTGCACTTGCATATAACGCCGTTACGTGCCCAAGCGGTATTGTACGTCATCCTAGCACTGCACCCCGGGGCGTAAGGTATATGGGAACGAGCACACGCCACGAATCGTCTCGAATCACTCCCTACAGCTGTAAGGCGCCTTGAAGCGTGCACCCCCAACATTCTTCTTTGCGCATCTGTGAAAGGTAAACTCTTGAGCAAACTCTGAACCAGCTCTAAGGAAACTAATCTGATTAGACGTTACTTTGACTCATCTTTTTACTCTCAGTGCTGGATTGCTCAAACTCCAGCTAGGGTTAGGTTTAACATTCCCACGCTACTTAGACACTTTGTTTACGCTCAGTGCTGGATTTTGGGAACTTCAGGACGAGTGGGAATTTTCTCCTATCTGTCCATTCTGTTTTGTTTTGGAGACTCTTGGCTGCCTATGTTGTACAGTGCAGCGTGAAGGAAACATTTTCCAAAACTGTGTCAGCTCAAAAGTTGTAAGAAAACCTCTCCAGCTGCTTTAACTCTCTTCATTTTTGTCATTTAATGTGACAATCGATGTATAACTGGAGCCTCACATATGCAAATGGTGAGGCTCCAGTTCGACACCCAGTTCGACACCACTTTACAGTATATGACAAAAGCATGGCAGACTGTGCCGGACCAGCTGGTAAGTTCCGCTTATTTTGACCATATTAAACATTGGAAATCTTCCCACTTGCATTTGTGACACTTGATTTTGGCTCCACCTAAGACACTCTTAAATCTTCAAACACTTTTCTCTTCTCCCGCAACACTCTTGTCTGTCGGCACTGTGTGGCAGCGTTGCAGGACAACCCATCTCACCACGGAAAGGAACCTAACAGCTTTGGTAAGAGAGGAGAAAAGGACATGGCCCGTACGGGGCTCGAACCCGCGACCTTGGCGTTATTAGCACCACGCTCTAACCAACTGTCCTAACCGGCCTCGTGACAGTGCCCCTCTCTGTGCTGCAAAAAATCGAACTCAGGGAATTTCTTTTGTCCTCCTTTGAATAGAAAGCCGTGTAATTCAGTGTACGGGCTTTCTCATGCAGTTTCATGGTTTCACAGCATTATTCAGCTGATTTTAAATGTACCTAAAGGAGAAACATTATTGAAGACCATCAATTACCAAGAGCTTTTGTCAAAGGTTTTGGTGGTCATTTTTAATGACCACAGAGCACTATGACCTCGGTTTTACATCTCATCCAAAAGACAGCGCCCTTTTACAACACAGCTTCTCCGTCACTATATTGGGAGATTGGGACCCGCACAGACCTCAGGGTGAGCGCCTCCCTGCTGGCCCCATTAACACCACTTCCAGCTGGAAGCTTTGTTTTTCCCTGTAGCTCACCCTCATCCAGGTACTGACCTGGCTCACACCTGCTTAGCTTCAGTGGGTTTTCAGTTGCGAGTTGCAAAAGTTGGGATGCAAGTGATGGAGCCGTTCGCTGCAAAAGCCACTGCATTGGCCAGGAATCGAAACCAAGCCTCCTGCGTGGCAGGCGAGAGTTCTAACAATGAACCACCAATGCTCAATGCCTGTACCTTCAAAAAAGACGCTTTTTTGGTGCTGTGTGCAAAAAGCGTCGACATCTACTTCCAGCTGCAAAATGCCATCCGCGGACGCTGTGAATTTATTTATTTAGACACCGCTCAGAATCCCCTGTAAGATTCTCCTTCAATTCCGTTTTGCAGTGCTTTAGCTCTTTCAAAAGGCTTTGCTTTGCTAGTCACAATCCAAGGCTTGTGACAGCATTTGAAAACACTTGCCACTGCGTTGGCCGGGAATCGAACCCAGGTCAACTGCTTGGAAGGTAGCTATGCTCACCACTATACCACCAACACATGCCCGGGGAGCCCTCCAGGACACCACCAGAGAATGCTCACGATTTCAGAAGCTGTCTCCGGGACGTGCTGGTTCCACACATCCTGAATAAATCATGTTATTGTTAGTTGCTGTAGCTAGACGTTCAAATGAGTTTCATGGCCAGATGAACTGTTTCCTCAAGTGGTATAGTATTGCAGTAAGACAGCACGATGCCTGCAAGACTATGTCACGCTAAACGCCACAGATTGTGTTTGTCCGATCGTGTCAGTCGTCCTGCAGCCACGGGAAGTGGGACACAAACATGCTGCAATGCTTTCAAGACATTAGGATTTGTTTGTGCAACATCCGAGAAGAGTACTTGTGGCTTGAATGTGACTGAGCAAGGTGTTTAAAGACAGAGACTGAAAACTGTTAAAGGATGAGTCAAAGTAACGTCTAATCGGATTAGTTTCCTTAGAGCTGGTTCAGAGTTTGCTCAAGAGTTTACCTTTCACAGATGCGCAAAGAAGAATGTTGGGGGTGCACGCTTCAAGGCGCCTTACAGCTGTAGGGAGTGATTTCAGACGATTCGTGGCGTGTGCTCATTCCCATATACCGTACGCCCCGGGGTGCAGTGCTAGGATGACGTACAATACCGCTTGGGCACGTAACGGCGTTATATGCAAGTGCGGGACGTGAGGGTTTTGCGTTTGTTCGTTTTGTTTTGCTCTGCTTTGCTTTGTTTTGCTTTCCATCGCGTTGGTAAGAGCGTAAATAAAAAGGCGATTCCTGTGTCGACCACTAATGTAAGAGCTATTTCAAGTGCGCCGTGGTGCGGCTTTTCAAATGCTTAACAGGATGACTTCGCATGCACGTGTGCTTTCATGCAGTCGTGTGTGCAACCATGTCTGCTTATGTGCAAACGGGCGTGGTTTCATGTATGCAAAAAACTTTCCTGGGCTCTTCTGAAGCACATAAAATTATTTGGAGATATACATTTGTCTTGTTTTCCTCTTAGGCTCTAGAATTGATAACTTTTTTTTAGGATTCTAGCTTTCTCCCCTTGCAGGCATCGGGCACAGAGGACCTCATGGTTTTCCTAAAAATCTTTTTTTTTGTGTTCCTTGTTGTTCCAAACTTAATTTTAATCACTTTTAATTAGATATTTTATTAAAAATAGTGCAAAAAATGACTAATTTTACTAAAAATAATGTAATATAAAACTGATGTTTTTAACTTTATTGTAGTGTTTTAGAAACTACTATGTCTTCAAAAATGGTTATTTTTCACTCCTAGGAATGAAAGCTGTTGTTATATGATGTTTATTTTCAAATTTTGAAAAAATCTAAGGATTCTAGCTTTCTCCCCTTGCAGGCATTGGACACAGAGAACTTCATGGTTTTCCTAAAAATCATTTGTTATGTTCCCTGGTGTTCCAAACTTAGTTTTAATCAATTTTAATTTGTTATTATGTTAAAAACAGGGTAATAAGTTTCTAATTGGACTATAAATAATGTCATATTGTCTGCTATAAAACTGATGTTTTCATCTCCATTGTAGAGATTCTAGAATCAACTAATAGAGAATTAAAATAAAAAAGGGCATAAGAAGAGATTACCAACAACGACCACAAGATGGAGATGTTGTCTAGACATGTGGAGGGGTGAACCACTTGGAACTGAATGTTACAAAGACAAAGGAACTGGTGGTAGATTTCAGGAGGAAAAAGGTCAAACCTACTCCTGTCTACATCCATGGGAGTGGCGTGGAGATGGTGGACTCGTACAAGTACCTGGGAGTGCACATCGACGATAGACTGGAATGGTCTAAGAACATCGAGGCCATCTATAAGAACGGACAGAGCCGACTTTACTTCTTGAGGAGGCTCAGGTCCTTCAATGTGTGTAGTAAGATGCTACACATGTTTTATCAGTCGGTGGTAGCGAGTGCCATTTTCTACGCAGTGGTGTGCTGGGGCTCTGGGATTAGAGCAGTAGATTCCAAAAGGCTGAACAAGCTCATCAGGAGAGCGAGCTCTGTCATTGGGTCTGACCTGGACCCCTTGGAGGTAGTGGCTGAGAGGAGAATGATGTCCAAACTGGAGGCCATCATGGACAACTTCTCCCATCCCCTCTATGACAGGCTTGCAGGAATGAAGAGCACGTTCAGCAATAGACTGATTCACCCACGGTGCGACAGGGAGCGCTACAGGAGGTCATTCTTGCCGTCTGCCATAAGACTGTACAACGCATCCACCTTGCGTCTTGGCAGAGGCAACAGCGACAGTGACCTGTTTCTGGACTAAACGCATATACACATATACTGCTACATCTGTTCTCTTTCTTTTTCTTTTTCTTTTTCCCGCTTACAACCACTTTTGTGCAATATATGCCAGGGACCTGTGCAATACATTTATATTTATATTTATATCTATGGTTACATCTATATTTATATTCATACGTGTGATACGATTTTCTGTGTACTGTTCTGTTCTAGTTTCCTCTTGTGTGTCCGGACTGTGAGTAACTCTTGTATTGTATTGTATGTATTGTACTATTAGTATATAATTCGTTACACTGTGGCTGTGTTGTGTGTGTTAAGCTGCTGTTGCACTGCAATTTCCCTCACGGGATCAATAAAGTATCTATCTATCTATCTACATTACCAATAACGACCACAAGATGGAGATATTGTCCAAAGAGGCAAGAAGGGCAAAGCCGCGATAAGGAGATTGCTGTCAGAATGCACATCCGGATCCCAAACAGAATCTCTAGTAAAATATGATCATTTGTGAAACAGGCAAATGAGTGTCAGCTACAATATGATTGCTACATATCTGCATTTGTTGGTTTTTAAGGAGTAAGAGTGCAGGCGGTTTAAACCTGCGATCCAGTGTGTTGAAGTATTTCACAACACTACCCCTAGCACATCAGGAAATAAATCCTCATAATGATTATTGCCCTGGGCATGTACCAAAAAATCAGTGAGCATATACATATATCGCTGTGTTGAAGCTAGAGACACAGAATAAGTGCAAACACATCCTAAATACAGTGTTCCTGCACCTTGACCTCATCCAGAATGTATCGTTTTTTGAAAGCGATTGCTGTCAGAATGCACAACTGAATCCCAAACAGAATCTCTAGTCAAATATGATCATTTGTGAAACAGGCAAATGAGTCTCTCAGGTGCCCATTGCTCATTTTCAGACACATTTATGCAATACTTTCACCATGCGTTGAGCAATAGGGATTAAAGATACCAGAGGTAAGGTTTAAAAGTGATTCTGAGGTGCAACACATCAGCGAAACAGCTAGGCATCTGAAATGCGGGGTTTGAGAGCCCTTCAGGGAACACCGTACCCTAAAGGTACCAGAAGTCCACTAGTATAAGCATTAAGTCACTGTCAGCCCTGTTGCAATGTGATTGCTACATATCTTCATTTCTTTGGTTTTTAAGGAGTAAGAGTGCAGGGGGTCTAAATCTGCGATCCAGTGTGTTGAAGTATTTCACAACACTACCTGTAGCCCGTCTGGAAATAAATCCTCATTCTGATTATTGACCTGGGCATGTACCAATAAATCACTGAGTATATATATATATCACTGTGTTGAAGCTAGAGACCTGTATGTAATAATATGATGCTAAAATGTTATTTTCACATGTAAGAAAACCGGCTCAGGGACGCCAAATATGTAATGTTGCCATAGCAAAATTAAATGTAGTGGCTCTCTGAAGGCACCAGTTCTGTAGGGTTTGGGCATTTACTGAGACAATTATTAATTGTAGCAGTAAATCACAAAGTTGATTCTTTTGATGGCTTTAGAATCCAACCATGTGACATAACTCAAACAACGCGCACACACAGGTACTAATACACGAGGATACATTTATTAATACATAAAATATGCATGTAAACCTAACAGATCTTATCGAGAGGGTTATCAGAATACAAAAGATATATATTCAGTCAGTTATGAAGTGTTACACATATCAAGAGGACATACGTTCAGTATATCATTCATTAAGACCGTTTCGTTAATGAACTTGGTTATAACTTCTACATTAGATACTCAAACAAGTACATAACTCTTAGGAATTAAATTGATATCAACTGGTTGGGATAACAATTGAATTCTCGAGCTGTAATGCATTGAAGTTGAATACTCATCCAATCTTTGGGGATTCAGATCTTCCTGCGGGCACAAAGAAACAGTTGCAGGCTGTTGCTGTCCAATCCGCGCTCTCTGGCTCCGTGCCAGGCTGTGCTGTGCGGCTTGCGACGCTGCGCTGCTGATGCTCACTGTGGGCTTTAACTAGCAAAGTTTGTGCACAGGAGAAAAGATGACTGTGGGTCCCAGCAAGTCAGGAAGAGGACCGGTTCGTTTCTGATGAAGAGCTAGTTCTGAATAGTGATTCAGCTGTCCACAGTTCCGACCTGTTCACGAGGCCTGCTGCTGGTGCTAACCTCGGGTGGATCCTCTGGTTATTCTCTGGCAACCTCCGCTCTAGACTCTTAGAACAAAGGAAAGTTCTGGCACTCAGACACACTGGCCGTTCCGTGGTTGTCCGGGCTGAGTCTCAGGATGGTCAGGAGGCGCGCTGCGAGAATGTCCTGCCCTTGGGAGCCTTCTGCTCCTGGGCCGCCCTGCCCTGGAATTCTCCTTTGAATTCCCTTTAGAATTGTCCACAGAATCCTCTGAATCCTCCCTTCTGAATCTTACTGAATCTCACAGGCTCTCTGTGTTGCCTGTTTTTACCTGGAGGAACTTCAGCTCATTGATTGGCTGAAAGTTCCATGGGCATCAGAGTCCCACGTGGGTTACTCGGCCCTACCAGTCCCTGATTGATTGATCAAGGTGAGATATGAGTCACTTAGTCCTGACACTTAGTAATGCAGTCCAGATGTCCAACTGGCACTCCCTAGACAGATAGGCGCCAATGGATGACCATTGATCATGATAGCCAGGCTTAGCTAAGTGCATCCCCCTTTGGGAGCTGTCCTAGGACCTTAAATCACCCTGCATGAATAGTCTCTCTATGGCTGCACCACAGAGATGAACAGAGAAATGGGGCCTCATTTGGGAAGGCTCAGAACACTTAATTCTGCCTTATTAATAAGCCTCGCCGCTACACACATATATTAATATAATAAATGATTGCTTATGCTTTATAAACAAATCTAATTAAAATAAAAGCTTAAGTTTTGTATTTATCTTGTACCATAGAACATGATTTTCTTTGTATTTCAATCCCACAAAGTGTCCAAATGACGCACTACATGATATAAGGAAGATTATCACATGCATATCGGTATTATCTTTCTTACGAAAATGCATTCCTTTCATTACCTTTTACTTTTTAAAATGAACTCAAATTGTGTATAATGTAATAATTTAAGTAGAATAGATTCTAATAATATAATGATCCAGTGTGTTGCACTACTTCACTGCTTCACTGCTCTATGCCGTCTGGAAATAAATCCTCAGACTGCTTACTGCCCTGGGCATGTACCAATGAATTACAGGAGCACATCTATTTCTCACTGCGTTGAAGCAGGAGACACACAGTCTCTGCAAACACATCCTAAATACAGTGTTCCAGCACCTTTGACCTCATCCAGAACGTATCATTTCTTGAAAGGGATTGCTGTCCGAATGCACATCTGAATCCCAAACAGAATCTCTAGTAAAATACGATCATTTGTGAAACAGGCAAATGACTGTCTCAGGGGCCCATTCCTCATTGTCAGACATATGTATGCAATGCTTTCACCGTGCATTGAGCAATAGGGATTAAAAACACAGCAGGTAAGGTTAGATGTCATGTTCTATGATCATTTCTTTCAGCATTAGGGACTAAATATACTAAACGTATGATACTAAAATGTTATTTTCACATATATTAATGTAATAAATGATTGCTTATGCTTTATAAATAAATCTAATTAAAATAAAAGCTTAAGTTTTGTATTTATCTTGTCCCATAGAACATGATTTTCTTTGTATTTCAAGCCCACAAAGTGTCCTTTGATCTCTATTCTGTGGTAATCCACGATGACCCCGTTCTTCAGGTGATTCATCATGTCCTCCCTCGCCTGTTGAGAGGCCACCTGATCTCTTCTGCCGTGGCGTGCTTCATACACGCCCTCTTGAAGTGAGCAGGAAGCTGATCAAAAGTATTCAGGCACATCTTGCACACCAGGGGAATAAGACTGATTTCTTAAATTATCCTTAAAATTCTCTCTCATAGTTTGAGCATAATGATTTTATTGCATTTATATAAGAATTGCTCATTGCTCCTAAATAAATAATGGTTTCATAAAAAAATGAACACTTACTTGGTCTCAGTCACAGACTTTCCAATAGAAGCCATTGTGGAGTTCAGCAACTGCAGGTCCTAGAAGTGGGGAAGGAATTTTAAAAGAGAAATTGAATTACAATACAGAAGGAATGGCTGAGGGTTCACTGAAATGTATAAATATACAAATTCCAAAGACTGAGTCCATATAGAAACAACTACTTTTCATTTTCAGTATAAGAAAAAAAAAACTATCTTCCAAAGCATCATAAAATTGTCCCTTCTTCCAGACCCTACTTCTCTCTTGTAGTAGTACAGCAGACCTTTCCAGGTGAGCAGATCACAGAGTCCGAAATGAGCTTCCTCCATCAAGCAAAGTACCTGAACATGACTCTGTCTTCATAAAAGCGCCCCTGTAATAAAGAAATTAAATCCAAAATCAAGAGGGCAGTTGCCTACTGAAATACAAGAAGTCATCAATTTTAACCTAGCAACACATTAAAGGCTGCATCTATACAAGTGCGATTCTAGAAATGCTCACCAGATTACGTTTTAAGAAGGAACTGCGCCTCAGGTTCCGCCGAGATCTTAACTCGGATGGCAGGATTCAGAGTCCGGAGTGTGGACTGATGGCGAACGGAGGGTCCACATACTGTGGATCCCTCAGTGATCTTCCGCGTATTCAAACCGCCAGCGTGTGACTCCCCTGTCCCTGTGACCTCATTGCTCTGCTCTCTCCTCTGTGCAGCCGAGCCCGACTCACGGTAAAGTGAAAAAAAAGATGCCCTCAACGTGAGATTTACTCTGGAGCGAGGATAGATGTTACCTTTTTATCATTTAACAGGATGTATGTGATGTGGCGACTAGGTTCAATTTTGTATCCTCTTTAAAAGATTAAGGACTGGGGTGAGCGTGATTTACCACCCTTTCAGCTAAGAACCCGACTTGCGCACCGTTTAAGCTGCATAGACTCGGTCGTTTAACTCTTCTCCGTTAGCAGGGTTAAGGTTAAAGAAAAAAAAATAGCTGACTCCTTTTTTTTGCCAGCCGCTAGCGCTGATTAGCAAGGCTTGTATTTCATGTTTTGCAAGTTGCATCCATTTTAAGAAAAACAAGTCGCGTTAAAGACAGGAAATGAATACTTGCATTTGATTAAGTTTAGCCGTAGGCTGGGATCTCCTGTTTACTAGACAGGCGCTTTAACCAACTAAGCCACGGCGCCCCGGGAGTGTTGTCCTTTTGCAGCCACTTGGACACACCACTCAGACACATCTGCATTCGGTGTGTGCTCCGCCTGCTCGCTGAGCAAGTTGCCACCTTTACATACAATAGCAACATCGACACCAAGAGAAAGGATGACAAATGGCTTTTATCTGGAACTTTTCATGTCCAAGGAGCTCAATGTGCTTTCTGTGTACAACAGGGCCACTGAACTCCACACTGGCCACTGAACCACAGCAGTGGCTTGCTGGCTTGACATCTCCCAAGGAAAATGTTGAAATCACATGTGGAACAGGAAAATGACCCTCGAGTACGTGGGGAAAAAAAGAAAAAGATCATCTGGAGCGCGCCAACCCATGTCCGGACAGCCCAGTTTCGTCAACAAGGTGGCTGAGTGGTTAAGGTGATGGACTACTAATCCATTGTGCTCTGCAGGCATGGGTTTGAATCCCATTCTCATTGCTCTCCATGTCTGACACGTGTGCCTGTTCGACATCGGCCCTCCTGTTGTTTGCTCCGGTGCTAGAGCCGTACATTTTCTAGCAGTGGCTGAACATGGTATAGTAGGCCAACGTCGGTATCGAGCAGTGACAGTAACAGTACTTACTGCGCCCCATAAGAAATCGTTTGTCCCTGTTCAAAAGAGATTGTGCAATGTCCTGCGGCGTTCGTAAAGCAAACCTTTGACAGTTTGAAAAGAGGAATTTATTCTGCTTCCTGTGCGTGCAGTAGTTACAAAGTTGAACGTCTTTACACGATCTGCTGCAGTTTTCAGTGGGCGGGCTTTGTCAGATGGCTTGAAAAAACGCACTGTGTTTCGGCTCGGGAAACATCATGAGCAGTGTCCTGCATGTTTTCTGTGTATAGCTGTCTTTTAACGCATACAGAATTCATTCGAAATCATTGATTTCTCCAATTAACAAGGGTCCCTTTTTGAACCTGCCAGAAGCATTCTTTCAATGTAACAGATTTACTCCGGGGAAAGGCAGCATGACATTGAGAGTAGCTCAAGCTTTCAGCACCCGTATCGGACTGCGTGTATGCAGACACCGCTCAGAATCCCCTGTAAGATTCTCCCTCAATTCCGTTTTTCAGTGCTTTAGCTCTTTCAAAAGACTTCGCTTTGCTAGTCACAATCCAAGGCTCATGACAGCATTTGAAAACATTCGCCACTGCGTTGGCCGGGAATCGAACCCGGGTCAACTGCTTGGAAGGCAGCTATGCTCACCACTATACCACCAACGCACACCCACAGGAAGCCTGCAGGACACCACCAGAGAATGCTTTTTTAATTTTTTTTATTAAACAGAATTTACAAATACAAATACAACAAGAGGATCAGAGTCATGTACAAGAGAAAAAAAACGCAGCAGAAAAAAGCATTTAACTACCAGAGGTAATTAAGTAATTATGTGATCAAATTGTATATTTTACACGTATCATATTTTCCTTGCTTTAATATTTCTCAATTATTTATAAACTTTAGTTTCAACATGCATGCGTTTCCTGTAAAAAATAAAACTCAGCACACAGTTTTTCTTTTAACAACATTTCGAGTACCTCTGGCATTCATGAAAAAGACATACACAAAAGCAAATAACTAACTCTAAGACTGTCTAAACTATTGAGTTTTTCAAAGAACCAGAACTATAACAGTCCTTAACACTTAACTACACCATTCCAAACTAACACTAAAGAAACACTAGTATATACTGGTATAACAAATATAACCAAACATAATCATTAACTGAGCAGTCACTGGGAGCAAATCTCCTTCCCGTCCACAAAGGCCCTCGCTCCCACAAAGTAGGCTCTCCTCCCCTCTCTTCTGGCAGCTTCAACCTGGGGCCACAGCTGGTTCCTGGTGCTCCTGTCCGCGGCAGACAGGTCCTCTGCAAACCTCAGTTTGTTCCCATTCAAATACTCATTCCCCCTCGCCGCTCGCCACAGCATGTCCCTCGCCGTCCTCTTGGTGAACTGTATTATAATCGATCTGGGGCGCACTTGCCCAGACATGTTCGCTCTCCCGAGCCTGTGAACAAAGTCAATGGCCGATATTACGTCCTCCTGGTCCGGCAGGGTCCTTTTACAGATACCCTTCACTGTTGCAACAAGGTCCTTATCACGTTCCTCTTTAACTCCAAATAATTTTAAATTCCATCATCGACGGTATCTATCTACATCGTTCACTTTCAATTCAAGTTCTTTAATATGCTTTTCTTGTTTGGTATTTACTTGTTTAAGAACTTTTACTTCACTCTTTAAGTCTTCAACCTCTTTAAACACACAGTCCATGGACTTTTTAAGACTTTCGATTGCGACTGTATTAGATCGAATCATTTCCTTCAGCTCACCCAAGCTCTGTGCCATCATGTTGAAGATGTTGGTCTGGAGCTCCTCCAGCGTCAGGTCGCCCCTTCCTCTCTTGGCTGCCGGGGTTTTCACAGGTGTGCTGGGCAGGGACTCCGGCTCTTCCTCTGGCAGCTGAGTCTCACTTGGGCTGCGAACGCTCGCGTACGAGCGCATCTCCAGCACTCTTTCCACGTCCCCTCCAGCTGCTTCACTTTTCCCTTTAGTTGCCATCAATTTTCTTGTAGTGCTATACATATACGATTGAGGTTTCTTAGACTTCTCCTTCGAAGACCCAGCACTCTCTTTTCTTTTCCCAGTGTTACTCATATCGAAATTCTTAAACCTAAAAAAAATCGTTTTTTTTTCTTTCAATTATAACTGAAGTTTAAACAAGTAGTGTTAAGTCCTTATTTTTCTGTAGTCAAAAAAAGCAAAAATTAACATTCAGGTCATGAAAAACTCAAAAAAAAATCCTCAACCACTAAACTTTACCTCCCACCTGAGCGCCATCTTGAACGCCCCTACCACCAGAGAATGCTCACGATTTCGGAAGCTGTCTCCGGGACGTGCTGATTCCACACATCCTGAATAAATCATGATATTGTTAGTTGCTGTAGCTAGACGTTCAAATGAGTTTCATGGCCAGATGGACTGTTTCCTCCAGCGGTATAGTATTGCAGTGAGACAGCACGATGCCTGCAAGACTATGTCACGCTAAACGCCACAGATTGTGTTTGTCCGTTCATGTCAGTCATCCTGCAGCCACGGGAAGTGGGACACAAACATGCCGCAATGCTTTCAAGACGTTAGGATTTGTTTGTGCAACATCCGAGAAGAGTACTTGTGGCTTGAATGTGAACTGTACATGCCCGCCCCCTTTCCTCTGTAGTGCATGAGTTCCTCCCAGCATGCCCTTCGTCATTGTTCTGTCATCTTGTATTTAAAGGGTTGTATTTCTGCTGCTGAAAAGAATCAACGGCTTTCTTTGTTCCCAACGGAGCCCTTGTCTGTCATGAAATTCTTCAAAACCTCAAGCTAGAAGAAGACGACAAATATGAAGCGTTACAGCAACGACATGCCATGAGACAATTGATAACGATTTCCATAGGATCCCCGCGGTTGCCTGGCAACCGTCAGCTTTGCGCAGTGGCAGTATCGTAGCCTGTGAGGTTTAGCCGAGGCGGGATTATTGCTAGTTGAAAACTTTTCCCAATATCCCGCTTCCGCCGGTTTGCAATACAATCGGCGAAAGCAATTTTTGACAGTCTCGTTAGAGACTGAGCAAGGTGTTTAAAGACAGATTTGGTCACGGTGACATCATGGTAGAAAGAAGCGAGCTTGTTCCCAGTGGGCATTGATTCGTCGAATATACGTATATTTACGGTGAAATTACGGCTATACGTATATATACGTCGCCTCGAAGTATAATCAACGTCGAATTGCAACCGTAAAATTGACGACATTAACAAACGCATATATAACGTCGAAAACACATCTAACACAGTGCCTGAGGCTTTTTACTGTATGTATCGTGTGTGCCGCAACTAGGAGTATACGGCACTCTGCACAGTGTACGAAGTAAATTATTTTCGCAGCAATTAATTTACACGTGTATAATAAATATAGTAAATATAATAAATTAATTACTGCGAAAATAATTTACTTCGTACACTGTGCAGAGTGCCGTATACTCCTACTTGCGGCACACACGATACATACAGTAAAAAGCCTCAGGCACTGTGTTAGATGTTTTTTCGACGTTATATATGCGTTTATTCATGTCGTCGATTTTACGGTTGCAATTCGACGTTGATTATACGTCGAGGCGACGTATATATACGTATAGCCGTAATTTCGCCGTAAATATACGTATATTCGACGAATCAATGCCCACAGCTTGGCATACAAGGGTTTTGCTGAGGGGGTCTTGCCACCTGCCTGAAAAAAAACAGTAAAATGTTTGAGTGCCTATAGAGTTTCTATTTTTATTTTCTTGACAAAAGTCCCCCATCAGTGCGCGGTGCCCGAGGAAAAATCTGTAGGGGGGCGTCTGAAATTCTGAGGGGGGAGTGATATTTCGGTTGAAACGGAGCTGTACGGTGCAGCTACCCAAATGAAATCTCGCAGCTATACCATTGATTAGTGCTTCATGATAGAAGATAACGACTAGCAATCTGGTATTTGCGATGAAGTTCAGTTTCACATTTTTCGTCACTCTCAAGGTTTGTATTGCCTGGAGCGAAAAGTACCATAAGCGTTCATTTTTGCAGCTACATGGACGTTCTGAATCGTTAAGAAAAAAATGTTGTAAAACCAACAGAAAGCACAGACTGCTATAACTAGTCCTAGTTATATAACGATTTTAAGTATAATGATAAACTACTGCAAGGAATCGGTCCACCTGAGCAAACAGGATCGTAATGTTGACACTCAATAATATGTGCAGTTCCTGGACGGATAGCCCTCCTGCCCATCAAACAGACTGAGTGACTGTTCGTGTCATTTAGTGTTGTCTGACCATTGACAAAGTACAACTATTTTTTTAGGGTGCAAATTAAGTTAGGTAAAACTTTTTGCCCAAAACTGAAGGGGCGACATTCCCCCCTCCCCCCGTGATGCCAGGCCTGTCCCCATCCTATTCCATAATGTCATTATATATAATACCATACAACAGTGACCGATCCTTACTTATTGCATGCGTTAAAATTGCACATCAGCTCATAGCAGCGATGTATTATCAATGTTAAATTTCAACCATAATATCGACAACATTAATAAACGCATACGTTGAGAAAATATCGAACCCAGCATATTTTCCGGTTATATACCACAATGCATTGCTAGTATTCGTTGGTCACCATTTTGGACACGTTTTTCAAACGTAGAAGTATATCCGAAAATATCTCAGCAATCCTCTTTTGACGAGTAAGTATGAACAATAATAATACTATCTGAATACATACAGATCTTTCTTAATATTATTTTGATTAAAATAGTATGTGAATAAGCAAAAAAATGGCACATAAAATAGTGTGAATGGGGAAGATGACACAAAATCGTTTTGCCGTTTCTCTTATTCTTATTCTATGTTGTACTTTCAAACTTTGGGTACTCTTTAATTAGGACAGACTTTATTGCTCAACTGCTATGATGCAAGCCAAATTTTATACATTTATTTCAGCTTTGAGCTTAGTAAACCGTTCATTTTTTAGATTATACTAAAGAAGATATTAATCATCAATTATTTGGGAAGTAATATTATATAATTTTCTCCTAGCTGCGGTGCTGAAGTCCCACCCTACATCAACAGAAAAAGAAATAAAGGAGCACGCAATGTGTTACTTGAAGAATGCATATGCAAGGCAGGGGGCCAAGAGATCTGGACTCTGAAAATAATAGGTTTTTGGTTCTAACTGTTAGGACAATTAGACAGGGTTTGCAAATAGTGGACAAAAATCGTCTTAACTTCCATTGTAATATTTTATATTTTATGTAATATTTTTTTCTTGGAAATATAGAAGTTGTACATTTTAAAATGTATATCTGAATCAAAATGTGGTTTTGAGTTAGTGTGTTAATGTAATTAGTTTTGTGTTTGTCATTACTATACTGTATATTGCCATGTTACCAGAATTTGAAGCTGAAGTTTAAGACTAGTTGTGTTTTTTATGATTATTGCCCATATGTTGATTGTTGATTGATTGTATACAATGTATAATTTGAAATACATATGTTTCAGGTGTGAATGTGTATTTTCAGAATACATTTCTAAACCTAATCATTGGCTTGTTTTACTTGTTTCTACACCTATAAAATCTATCTTTGATGTATAATAGACCTCTACCCATATACGTATAATAGACCTCTAATGTTATCCCTATAATAGACCTCTAACCATATACGTATAATAGACCTCTAAAGTTATCCGGAACTCCAACCATATATGTATAATAGTCCTCTAAATTTATCCGTATAATAGAACTCCAACCATTTATGTATAATGAACGTCTAAATATAGACGTATAATTGACGTTTAACTTTAGACGTATATTAGAATTTCATTCTAGACGAATTGTAGACCACATTTAGACGTCTAAGATATGCGTTTAATAGACGTATATTATACGTCTTTTGCCCAATGGGTTACGTCTCAACAGAAACGCTCTTTAGCTCTTTCAGCGTTATGCAGAGAACATCGTCTGTCGAGATCATTTTTAGTCAGCGCGAAACGCCGTGTGCTGTCAGTTTGATTTCATATTGCTCGTAGCGGCGCCTGGCTTTTGTCTGTCAAACGTTAGGTTGCGCTTCTTCATGCTGCATCGTCGGCATGAGTGGAGCTTTTTAAACGTCTGTACTTACTGCGCCCCATAAGAAATCGTTTGTCCCCATTCAAAAGAGATTGTGCGATGTCCTGCAGCAAACCTTTGACAGTTTGAAAAGAGGAATTTATTCTGCTTCCTGTGCGTGCAGTAGTTACAAAGTTGAACGCCTTTACACGATCTGCTGCAGTTTTCAGTGGGCGGGCTTTGTCAAATGGTTTGGAAAAACGCACTGTGTTTCGGCTCGGGAAACATCATGAGCAGTGTCCTGCATGTTTTCTGTGTATAGCTCTTTTAACGCATACAGAATTAATTCGAAATCATTGATTTCTCCAATTAACAAGGGTCCCTTAAAGGATGAGTCAAAGTAACGTCTAATCGGATTAGTTTCCTTAGAGCTGGTTCAGAGTTTGCTCAAGAGTTTACCTTTCACAGATGCGCAAAGAAGAATGTTGGGGGTGCACGCTTCAAGGCGCCTTACAGCTGTAGGGAGTGATTCGAGACGATTCGTGGCGTGTGCTCGTTCCCATATACCGTACGACCCGGGGTGCAGTGCTAGGATGACATACAATACCGCTTGGGCACGTAACAGCGTTATATGGAAGTGCGGGACGTGAGGGTTTTCGTTTGTTCGTTTTGTTTTGCTCTGCTTTGCTTTGTTTTGCTTTCCATCGCGTTGGTAAGAGCGTAAATAAAAAGACGATTCCTGTGTCTACCACTAATGTAAGAGCTATTTCAAGTGCGACGTGGTGCGGCTTTTCAAATGCTTGTGGGCATTTCTCTGTTGTTGATTCTTTTTTTGTGTGTAACAAAGTGGCATTTTCATGTCCGGACGGGGAGACTTTATCATTCCGACATGAAGCCACCCTTAAGTCCTCTGAGGCGTGTCTGTCTGCAAGGCTTGTATTTTGGAAATGTTTTTTATGAAACGGAGAACGACTTTGAAATAGGCTTCCGCCGGCGCCTCGCGATCCAGGTAAGATTGTAGCAAGAACGCAGCGGCGGTGGGGCTTGCTGTAGTCGTGGCTGAGTGGTTAAGGCAATGGACTAGAAATCCATTGGGGCCTCCCCGCACAGGTTCCAATCCTGTCGACTACGTTGTCCGCCTTCAGTCGGTGTGTTTCGGCACAAGCAAAGAAGCGCGCCTCTTTGCTGTTCCTGGTGGTTTTAAAACGCCCAATCGCTTGTACCTGCTGCCTTGGAAATAAGTTCTTCAGCGTCCGCAAATGGCATTTTGCAGCTGGAAGCAGATGTCGACGCGTTTTGCACAGAGCACCAAAAAAGCGTCTTTTTTGAAGGCCCAGGCACTGAGCATTGGTGGTTCAGTGGTAGAATTCTCGCCTGCCACGCGGGAGGCTCGGGTTCAATTCCCGGCCAATGCAGTGGCTTTTGCAGCGAGCGGCTCCATCACTTGCATCCCCTTGCAACTTCCAACTAAAAACCCACTGAAGCTAAGCAGGTGTGAGCCAGGTCAGTACCTGGATAAGGATGAGCTACAGGGAAAAACAAAGCTTCCAGCTGGAAGCGGTGTTAATGGTGCCGGCGGGGGGGCGCTCACCCTGAGGTCTGTGCGGGTCCCAATGCCCCAGTATAGTGACGGAGATGCTGTGTTGTAAAAGGGCGCTGTCTTTTGGATGAGATGTAAAACCGAGGTCACAGCGCTCTGTGGTCATTCAAAATGACCACCAAAACCTTTGACAAAAGCTCTTGGTAATTGATTGTCTTCAATAATGCTTCTCCTTTAGGTACATTTTAAATCAGCTGAAAAATGCTGTGAAATGGGGGGGCACTTCAGGCCAGTGTAGGATTTGGGTTACAAGAACCATGAAACTGCACGAGAAAGCCCGTACACTGAATTACACGGCTTTCTATTCAAAGGAGGACAAAAGAAATTCCCTGAGTTTGATTTTTTGCAGCACAGAGAGGAGCACTGTCGTGAGGCCGGTTAGCTCAGTTGGTTAGAGCGTGGTGCTAATAATGCCAAGGTCGCGGGTTTGAGCCCTGTACGGGCCAGGTCTAGGTCCAGGTCCCTGTTTGTGAAACAGGCAAATGACTGTCTCAGGGGCCCATTCCTCATTCTCAAGACACATGTATGCAGTATGTACACCGTGCATTGAGCAATAGGGACTGAATACACCACAGGTAAGGTTAGAAGTCATTCTGAGGTGCCACATGTGAGGGATACAGCTAGGCATCCGAAATGTAGGGTTTGAGACCCTTCAGGAGTATTGCATCCTTTGAGACAGACCCGTGCATGTTAAACAAATGATCATTTCTTTCGGCATTAGGGACTAAATATACTAAACATATGATGCTAAAATGTTATTTTCACATATATTAATGTAATAAATGATTGCTTATGCTTTATAAACAAATCTAATTATAATAAAAGCTTAAGTTTTGTATTTATCTTGTACCATAGAACATGATTTTCTTTGTATTTCAAGCCCACAAAGCGTCCAAATGACGCACTACATGATATAAGGAAGATTATCACATGCATATCGGTATTATCTTTCTTATGAAAATGCATTCCTTTCATTACCTTTTACTTTTTAAAATGAACTCAAATTGAGTATAATGTAATAATTTAAGTAGAATAGATTCTAATAATATAATGATCCAGTGTTTTGCACTACTTCACTGCTTCACTGCTCTATGCCATCTGGAAATAAATCCTCAGACTGCTTACTGCCCTGGGCATGTACCAATAAATTAAAGGAGCACATCTGTTTATCACTGCGTTGAAGCAGGAGACACACAGTCTCTGCAAACACATCCTAAATACAGTGTTCCAGCACCTTTGACCTCATCCAGAACGTATCAATCCTTGAAAGGGATTGCTGTCCGAATGCACATCTGAATCCCAAACAGAATCTCTAGTAAAATACGATCATTTGTGAAACAGGCAAATGACTGTCTCAGGGGCCCATTCCTCATTGTCAGACACATGTATGGAATGCTTTCACCGTGCATTGAGCAATAGGGATTAAAAACACCGCAGGTAAGGTTAGATGTCATGTTCTATGATCATTTCTTTCAGCATTAGGGACTAAATATACTAAACGTATGATGCTAAAATGTTATTTTCACATATATTAATGTAATAAATGATTGCTTATGCTTTATAAACAAATCTAATTAAAATAAAAGCTTAAGTTTTGTATTTATCTTGTACCATAGAACATGATTTGCTTTGTATTTCAAGCCCACAAAGTGTCCAAATGTTCTATGATCATTTCTTTCAGCATTAGGGACTAAATATACCAAACGTATGATGCTAAAATCCTGAAAAAAGGATGTGCTCCATCTCGTCAGTAGATTGGATTCCAAAACTGATTTGGGTCAATATACATTACCTTTGAAATTAAAGTACAGTCTACTGTAGGGAACCATCAACTTAGAAAGCATTGGCCTTCCCTGGGGGTCAGGTAGGTGCAAAAGATAAACCTTTATCCTATCTTTATCTTAAGATAAGTGGCCAAGCAGTATTTTTCCAAGTTTCACCAAGCACATCATGTTGCCATAGTAGACAAAGTTCTATAAAATGTTAAATAACTTTTAAAAAAAGTATCTTGGTCTTACAGTACTGTACAAGGTGAATTAAACTGTCCCTGGTAATAAAAAGTAATTAGAAGCATCTCAGAAACTTTATCTCTAGAAACATTAGCTGTTTTATATCATGTAATTTAGTGTGATGTTGTCAGAATTCAAGGACATTATCACACACAGAAATTGGTTCAGTTAAATCTAAAAAACACAGCTAAACATGGGTTTAAATGTAACAGAAGTCTTACCTCTTGTCAAAAGATTTAATTCAAGAAGCGATGTAATAAATGATTGCTTATGCTTTATAAAGAAGCTTAAGTTTTGTATTTATCTTGTACCATAGAACATGATTTTCTTTGTATTTGAAGCCCACAAAGTGTCCAAATGATGCACTACATGATATAAGGAAGATTATCACATGCATATCGGTATTATCTTTCTTATGAAAATGCATTCCTTTCATTACCTTTTACTTTTTAAAATGAACTCAAATTGTGTATAATGTAATAATTTAAGTAGAATAGATTCAGGTAGGAAATATATTATATAATATATTTTGACAGACAAAAGTCATGATGTTTATGGCTGACATCATTTCACATGGGTGAATTTTAAGCTAAGAAATAAAAACATTTACAATGAAGATACCATTGCTTAATTTTAAATGCCTTTAAAAAATAAATACCTCCTGAGAATAATTTGCCACTCCCAGATCCTTGGTAAGGTACTGTTTGAATCCAATCAGGAGAGGAGCATCCAGGGAGTGCTTTCTATAGAGTCCAGCTTGGGCCACTCTCTTCCGGCCTGCTGATACTTTTTAACTACTCAGGGCCTGTAAGGATATAAAACTCCGGTTTAAACATTTTATACCTATAAGACAAATTAGAATTTTAGTAAAAAATAGATACATCTGAAAAATAAAAAAGTCTTACTGCTGATAGAGTTCTTCAGAGCTCACATCTTCCCCTTCCTTATCCGCTTCTGTTTCAGTTTCTAGAGCAGCCTCTGGCATCTCTTCCTCCTGGACAGCGGCCTCTTGCTCAGGGCCGCTGGAATGCAGGTAGATTTCTTTTCAACATGCTTTTACATAATATGTTGTAACAATGATTTCAAAAAGAAACTACAGAAGCCTTACAGATTAAAAATATCTCACCTTGCCAATGTGTCTTCAGGCTTCCCATGTACAAAAAGGCCCAAGGACTCTAGCAGTCTTACAACCACTATCCTGTTTGCCTCACCAGACACGATCTCTATTCTGTGGTAATCCACGATGACCCCGTTCTTCAGGTGATTCATCATGTCCTCCCTCGCCTGTTGAGAGGCCATCCTGATCTTTTCTGCCGTGGCGTGCTTCATACACGCCCTCTTCAAGTGAGCAGGAAGCTGATCAAGAGTATTCAGGTACATCTTGCACACCAGGGGAATCCGCGCGGGTTTCCTTTGAAAATAAATAATACCATCTGTGTATAGAAACAAGCTAAGACTGATTTCTTAAATTATCCTTAATTTTCTCTCTCATAGTTTGAGCATAATGATTTTATTGCATTTATATAAGAATTGCTCATTGCTCCTAAATAAATAATGGTTTCATAAAAAAATGAACACTTACTTGGTCTCAGTCACAGACTTTCCAATAGAAGCCATTGTGGAGTTCAGCAACTGCAGGTCCTAGAAGTGGGGAAGGAATTTTAAAAGAGAAATTGAATTACAATACAGAAGGAATGGCTGAGGGTTCACTGAAATATATAAATATACAAATTCCAAAGACTGAGTCCATATAGAAACAACTACCTTTCATTTTCAGTATAAGAAAAAAAAAACATTATCTTCCAAAGCATCATAAAATTGTCCCTTCTTCCAGACTCTACTTCTCTCTTGTAGTAGTATAGCAGACCTTTCCAGGTGAGCAGATCACAGAGTCTGAAATGAGCTTCCTCCATCAAGCAAAGTACCTGAACATGACTCTGTCTTCATAAAAGCGCCCCTGTAATAAAGAAATTAAATCCGAAATCAAGAGGGCAGTTGCCTACTGAAATACAAGAAGTCATCAATTTTAACCTAGCAACACATTAAAGGCTGCATCTATACAAATACGATTCTAGAAATGCTCACCAGATTACGTTTTAAGAAGGAACTGCGCCTCAGGTTCCGCCGAGATCTTAACTCGGATGGCAGGATTCAGAGTCCGGAGTGCGGACTGATGGCGTACGGAGGGTCCATATACTGTGGATCCCTCAGTGATCTTCCGCGTATTCAAACCGCCAGCGTGTGACTCCCCTGTCCCCGTGACCTCATTGCTCTGCTCTCTCCTCTGTGCAGCTGAGCCCGACTCACGGTAAAATGGAAAAAAATATGCCCTCGACGTGAGATTTATTCTGGAGCGAGCCAGTGTTGCGCATAGCTGCCTTCAAAGCAGTTAACCCAGGTTCGATTCCCGGCCAACGCAGTTGCGAATGTTTTCAAATGCTGTCATGAGCCTTGGATTGTGACTAGCAAAGCGAAGCCTTTTGAAAGAGCTAAAGCACTGCAAAACGGAATTGAAGGAGAATCTTACAGGGGATTCTGAGCAGCGTCTGCATACATGCAGTCAGATAAAGGTGCTGAAAGCTTGAGCTACTCTCAATGTCATGCTGCCCTTCCCCGGAGTAAATCAGTTACATTGAAAGAATGCTTCTGGCAGGTTCAAAAAGGGACCCTTGTTAATTGGAGAAATCAATGATTTCGAATGAATTCTGTATGCGTTAAAAGACAGCTATACACAGAAAACATGCAGGACACTGCTCATGATGTTTCCCGAGCCGAAACACAGTGCGTTTTTCCAAGCCATTTGACAAAGCCCACCCACTGAAAACTGCAGCAGATCGTGTAAAGACGTTCAACTTTGTAACTACTGCACGCACAGGAAGCAGAATAAATTCCTCTTTTCAAACTGTCAAAGGTTTGCTTTGCGAACGCTGCAGGACATCGCACAATCTCTTTTGAATGGGGACAAACGATTTCTTATGGGGCGCAGTAAGTACAGACGTTTAAAATGCTCCACTCATGCCGACGATGCAGCATGAAGAAGCGCAACCTAACGTTTGACAGACCAAAGCCAGGCGCCGCTACGAGCAATATGAAATCATACTGACAGCACACGGCGTTTCGCGCTGACACAAAAGTAATCTCGACAGACGCTGTTCTCTGCATAAAGCTGAAAGAGCTAAAGAGCGTTCCTGTTGACACGTAACAAGCTCGTTTCTTTCTACCATGATATCACCGTGACCAAATCTGTCTTTAAACACCTTGCTCAGTCTCTGACAAGACTGTCAAAAATTGCTTTCGCCGATTGTATTGCAAACCGGCGGAAGCGGGGTATTGGGAAAAGTTTTCAACTAGCAATAATCGCGCCTCGGCTAAACCTCACAGGCTACGATACTGCCACTGCGCAAAGCTGACAGTTGCCAGGCAACCGCGGGGATCCTATGGATATCGTTATCGATCGTCTCATGGCATGTCGTTGCTATAATGCTTCATATTTGTCGTCTTCTTCTTCTTCTAGCTTGAGGTTTTGAAGAATTTCATGACAGACAAGGGCTCCGTTGGGAACAAAGGGCGTTGTGAGAAAACCGTTGCTTATTTTCAGCAGCAGAAATACAACCCTTTAAATACAAGATGACAGAACAATGACGAAGGGCATGCCGGGAGGAACTCATGCACTACAGAGGAAAGGGGGCGGGCACGTACAGTTCACATTCAAGCCACAAGTACTCTTCTTGGATGTTGCACAAACAAATCCTAACGTCTTGAAAGCATTGCAGCATGTTTGTGTCCCACTTCCCGTGGCTGCGGGACGACTGACACGAACGGACAAACACAATCTGTGGCGTTTAGCATGACATAGTCTTGCAGGCATCGTGCTGTCTCACTGCAATATTATACCGCTG